>NC_034186.2:62199125-62366625 GCF_002021735.2 Oncorhynchus kisutch
ACAAGCTTCAGCTGCAGTCAAGAGAAAAGGAAAGGAGATGAAGGATTGTGTCAGGGAAATTAATCATAGGGAGTTAGGTTAAGAGAAAGATACAAGGCTGCTTGGTCTCTTCATTGGTACTTAATGCCCAATAGAAAGAGAGAAGGCCTAAACCTTTCAACACATGATCTTGATCTCGTTACACTGTCAACAAAAAATTCAATACTTTGCGGTGGTGAGGCTGCATGGAGGCATCGATTCAAACACCTACATGTAAATGGCAAAGGCATACGAGGACGCTTTGACATTTAGCATTGAGGCGCAAGGTTCTGCGCCCACCAGGTTAGGCGTGGTGGTTTTCATCTGAAGGGCCCAACATGTTGGGACAAAACCAACTGCCAATCCTGGTTGTGACTGTGTGAACTACTGTGACTCACCTCTGCTTTGCAAAGTTAAACACAGAGTGGAGAGGGAGGCCTATGCCATTTCAGAGAAAAGTGCTTCAGTGAGGCTATAGATTTTGCATTAACTTTATACAGTAACAGGCCTAACGTGTCTTAGGCCTATAGTACATGTAGTGCTTCAGTGGATTCAATAGATTTAGTTCCGAAGATGCAGATTTCAGCTCTCATCCAAAATAACAGCAGAATGACCTCAGTCTCACTTTCACACCGCCTCCTCTTCAGTGTGACACGCAGTAAACAGATGGGGAAGACAGAAAAACATTTCATGTTCTTTCAGCTTAGCTCGGGCCATACACCACCTTCAGCTCAACGGGTCAACCAGTGCACTGCCTGAAAGAGTAAGCACATACTGACTGAACTCATTTAGACCTTTTAATACTATGCATGTGCGTGCATGTACTTCTGCTGTCAAATAGGTTAGGGTACACAGGGTCCACTACCTAGTATCAAGTAATCTCGGAAATCCATAACTAAAATCCCACGTAATTGCATCAGATGCTTGATTAAGTTCTGGTTGCAGACTTGCCAGAAAAGATACTAGAACGAGGGGAAGCAGAGCTGTAGCTCCACCCCCTCTCCTTGCAGGTTACAGGCAAGTTTATGGGCCAAATGACCCCTCCCCTCTCTGAAATTTTAAAGATGTGCACGCACACCTGTGAAATCGTGATTTGTCCAAATGATTAGTGACAAAAGAAAATATGCACTGGAACAGGGTAATTACTCATGAGTCATCGAATCAAACACATGCGTATATCCACAAAATATTTAGTACTGTTATTAATAATGACAGATAAAAGACTCGATTTCAAGAGTAATATCAACAACAACAACAACAACAAAAATATTTTTTGCAAAAGAACTACCAAGCCAAAACACATACAGGATAACCACCTCCTCACACAAATCTAGAATCCGGTCAGACACCATGCAACAGGTGGCAACAACACTTGGGAGTGTTTTAGGTCGTCATGTGCTGATTTGTTGCTCTTGTGCCTCTTGTCTCTGAGTGGACGTACAGGTTGCCAAGTTGACAGATGGGAGAAGGTTGCCAGGTAGCAAGGTGGTGAAAACACCTCTATCCCAGCACCAGGTTGACTATGGGCTTCCCCATCACCAGCTGGTCCTTTCAGACCCTCAAACTTTCCCTCCGCCATCAGCGACACCAGATCTTGGACAGGTTGGGAAAAAGGACAACCTTTTACAGAGCACTCCTCATAGTTTTAGATGCTGGAGTAACAGGACTAAAGACTTAATTTTGAATGGCACGGTTAGCTGACGCCGACACTTGTTGCTATAGCCTACCTCGGGTTACGGGAGAAGCAGTAGCTAAAGATAAACCCATGATTAATAGATTACGAGCCCTGTCAGGTTTATTTTTCTAGCCATTTTGCCCAGAATCAGATTGAGGTTGTGAAAATACACCCAACATTATGCAGACATGAAAACAGGACTTCTTCAGAAAGTCAACACTCATGATGTTAGTTCTTCTTCTTCTCCCCACAACATTTTCTATGTGAAGTTTATATGAGTTTGTGGGGAGGGCCCAATGAACACAGTTGCCACCCTACATCTTTGTGAGGCAACATGAAGGCCAATAATGCTAACATTTTCCATAGGCAGGAGGGCATCCAAGCTACACATGGTGTAATGGTCATAATAAACTAATGGTATAGGAGGAGACACTGCCAATAAACAGCAGGTTTAAAAAGGCCTGGCTCTCATAATGAATGGTTCCTTGCCCTTCCCTTCCTGTAACGTTGAACAGAAGAGGCACTGCATGCAAAACAGTCTTCTTTCAGTCTCAAATTGGGAGACAGTTCATCTAAAAAATAATCCAAGGTTTCCCCAGATGGGTCACCATTGCAAAACAATTGTCTTCATGAAGCAGATGGAGGGAGGCAGCAGGGGACATTCAACCTTTCTCCTCAGTGCTGAGCTACAACATTTCTTAACCTAACTAACTTTCAGACACTAGAATACTCTGAGGACCACCGAGTCTGAAAGTGCAATGCAGTTCTATACCGGCCCACGTCTCATGAACTCTGGCAAGACAGAGAAGTGACTCAGATACTAAGAGAATGAAAGTGTCAGAAGGAAGAAAAGGAGAAAGAGCCATTTGTATGCTCTATCTAGAGGTCGATTAATCGGAATGGCCGATTAATTAGGGCCGATTGCGAGTTTTCATAACAAGCGGAAATCTGTATTTTTGGACACCAATTCTACAGATTAAAAACATATTTTTTTAAACACCTTTATTTAATTAGGCAAGTCAGTTAAGTACACATTCTTATTTTCAATGACGGCCTAGGAAAGGTGGGTTAACTGCCTCGTTCAGGGGCGGCAGGGTAGCCTAGTGGTTAGAGTGTTGGACTAGTAACCGGAAGGTTGCAAGTTCAAATCCCCGAGCTGTAGTTCTGCCCCTGAACAGGCAGTTAACCCACTGTTCCTAGGCCGTCATTGAAAATAAGAATTTGTTCTTAACTGACTTGCCTATTAAATAAAGGTAAAAAAAAATATTTTTTTAAAAAAAGGGGCAGAACGACAGACTTTCACCTTGTCAGCTCGGGGGATCCACTCTTGCAAACTTACAGTTAACTAGTACAACGCAATAACGACCTGTTGCACTCTACAAGGAGACTGCCTGTTACGCGAATGCAGTAAGTTGCTAGCTAGCATTAAACTTGTCTTATAAAAAACAATCAATCATAATCACTTAACTACACATGGTTGATGATATTACTAGATATTATCTAGCGTGTCATGCGTTGCGTATAATCTGACTGAGCATACAAGCATCTGACTGAGCGGTGGTAGGCAGAAGCAGGCACATAAACATTCATTCAAACAGCACTTTCGTGCGTTTTGACAGCAGCTCTTCGTTGTGCGTCAAGCATTGCCTGTTTATGACTTCAAGCCTATCAACTCCCGAGATGAGGCTTGTGTAACCGAAGTGAAATGGCTAGCTAGTTAGCGCACGCTAATAGCGTTTCAAACGTCGCTCGCTCTGAGCCTTGGAGTGGTTGTTTCCCTTGCTCTGCATGGGTAACACTGCTTCGAGGGTGGCTGTTGTCGATGTGTTCCTGGTTCGAGCACAGGTAGGGGCGAGGAGAGGGACGGAAGCTATACTGTTACACTGGCAATACTAAAGTGCCTATAAGAACATCCAATAGTCAAAGGTTAATGAAATACAAATGGTATAGAGAGAAATAGTCCTATAATTCCTATAATAACTACAACCTACAACTTCTTAACTGGGAATATTGAAGACTCGTGTTAAAAGGAACCACCAGCTTTCATATGTTTTCATGTTCTGAGCAAGGAACTGAAAAGTTAGCTTTCTTACATGGCAAATATTGCACTTTTACTTTCTTCTCCAAAACTTTGTTTTTGCATTATTTAAACCAAATTGAACATGTTTCATTATTTATTTGAGGCTAAATTGATTTTATTGATGCATTATATTAAGTTAAAATAAGTGTTCATTCAGTATCGTTGTAATTGTCATTATTACAAATACATTGTAATTTAAAAAACCTTTAAAGTATTATTTATTTATTTATTTATTATTATTTTAAATGGGCCGATTAATCGGTATCGGCTTTTTTGGTCCCCCCAATAATCGGTATTGAAAAATCATAATCGGTCGATCTCTAGCTCTATCCCAAACAGAAACCTCCAAAACAAGCAAATCGATTAAGAGGGTTCAGTTGCTGACAAGGATGCTGCTGCTTTTGCATATGAGAGGTCAAAGACAGGCAGAAACTGCTTCGCCAATAGAAATCCCCGATCACGCTAGTAGGTGACGTCATGGCAACATTGGCTAGCTAAGCTCATGCGTAAAAACACGTCAGCGGCTCTAACAGTCGTCTGGTGCACAACTGCACATGTGCAGGCCATCAAAGTAAAGGTACTCCTTCAATATAAAGTTGTTTTTGACGAAAATGAAAACGTGTGTCACTTTCACAAGGTTGGAGTAATAACATGTTCAACTACTAATTAAGACTTCTCAAACACCAAACCACGCCCTGCTCAGTCTATTTCGCAAGCGTTCCTGGAAGCCTCGCAATGTTGCACCTCTGGGTGCAAGAAACTCTTGTGGCGTGGTAGCTTAACAACGTCACTGTTGGGGGGGGGGGGCTCATGTTTTATGCACAGTTTGTTTTATGTTTTATGCACATGTTTTATGCACAGTTTGTTTGCCACAGCCGCCTCCTACAGAGGAAGTAATTACCTTGCACACATTAATCTAAAGAGATGAGCATCAAGTTATTTTTATACCTTTCACCAAAACACGAATTCATGACCTTAAAGCAGAAACCAGCAGTTAAAACAATAAAGCGACCTCCCCAGAAGTTTCAGTAAAAAGTTAAGGGATAGGGCATGAGAAATGTAACCACTCAAATTCAGAGCTATGGATGCAAGGATTCACCATCCATGATGTCAAAATTATAGTTTTAACCATGTTAAGGCTATATAGGGTTTTTATTTACTTTGTTGACAAAGATTGGGAGTAAAACATGTTTATATTTGGGGTTATGATAGGGCACGACAGTTGAACTTAAGTCATTTATAAGTTATATTCTTCAAGAATTAAATGGGTACATAAAATTAAATTTACACTGAGTGTACAAAACATTAAGAACACCTGCTTTTTCCATGACAGACTGACCAGGTGAATCCAGTTGAAATCAATGATCCCTAATTGATGTCACTTCAAAATCTGTGTAGATGAAGGGGAAGAGATGGGTTAAAGGACTTTTATGCCTTCAGACAATTGAGACATGAATTGTGTATGTGCCATTCAGAGGGTGAATAGGCAAGACAACAGTTTGAAGTGCCTTTGAACGGAGTATGGTAGTAGGTGCCAGGTGCACCGGTTTGTGTCATGAACTGCAACACAGCTGGGTTTTCCAATAGTTTCCTGTGTGTATCAAGAATGGTTCACCACCAAAAGGACATCTAGCCAACTGTGGAAAATATTGGCGTCAAAACGGCATAGCATCCCTGCGGAACCCTTACGACACCTTGGAGAATCCATGTTCTGAGGGCAAAATTGAGGCTGTTCTGGGGGGGGGGGGGGGGGGGTGCAACACAATATTAGGAAGGTGTTCTTAATGTTTTGTACACTCAGTGTATAAGTCTAAAATGGATGTAGAAATTGCTGATTACCCCTTTAATTGAAGGAAGCATTGCATTGGATGAAAGATGGAGGATAGCATAATTCAACCAGACAGGAAGAGAATATCCGCCTCAAGCATTTCAGCTATTAAAGTGAAAGTATGTCTGCCAAGCTCATGATTCACAACACCTTGGACCATGTAGCACAGGTTGTATGAGGATAAGCACACCCTCACTGTATATGTGACACATTTGACTTCCCCACCACCAGCAGCAGGTGTTTATGTAAGCTGAAGTACAGTACAGCTATAGGCCTATGCCTCCTCACTGAGAACGAATGTCACCAGTGACCAGACACCTCCAAAATAATTTAGGCTACTACTTCACTACACCCAACTCTGCTCTTCCTTCTCCTCCAATCCAAATCTCCTCTTATATCGTGCTGAGGTGATTCTACTAGCGTCACTGCTTTTTGGTAACAGTAGTAGACTCAATTTCACAGAGTTGTTCCATTTGGTATCAAATTCTCCTCATTTTAAGGATGGCAGGAAGTCCAAGAACCAGAGGACCACGAGCTGTCCACTCCACAGCCAGGCCCAATCACCAAGGACAGAACTTACCAGACAGCCAGAAAAAAATATGTTGAGTCCTTGGGACTGAGAAGTACCACTGCACTGTAGTGTAGCACAGTACACCAAACTTTCAGTACTTTTTCAATAATAGAACATGAAAACCAGTTTGTTACTTTCGGTACTTCTGTCAGTCTCAAACGTGCCTCATGTCGTCTACTGATTGAGAGAGGATAAAGTATGTCTATCAGGGCAGCAGATGTCCCCTTATAGCGGGAGAGCACCGTGCCTGCTCCACTTACTCTTCGCTAGCCTGGCCTGAGGAACCACTGCACTCATTAGCATTACAGGCTAGAACACTTGCAAGAAGATACTTCCGAGGGGCACAACGGTCTAATGTACTGCATCTCAGTGATAGAGGCATCACTACAGACCCTGGTTCGGTTCCAGGCTGTATCACAACCGGCTGTGATTGAGAGTCCCATAGGGCGGCGCACAATTGGCCCAGCGTCGTCCGGGTTAGGGTTTGGCCTGAGGTAGGTCATCATTGTAAATAAGAATTTGTTCTTAACTGACTTCCCTAGTTAAATAACTACAAATTATAGGCCAACATTCCTTGCTAGCTGAAGCAAACATCAATTCACTACCTTAGTAACATGCTTCTGATAATATGTAAACGTTAAGGCAAAATATTGCTGATTTCAAAGCTGATTGACACGAATAACTTTACATTTTCATTGTCTCCCCCGATTCACATATCTGTTCTCTAGCCTCGAACTGACTGTGTGTGAATGAAGTCAAGAGTCTTAAGAGACTTTTATATAAATAAAAAGCAGCAAATGTTGATCAGTATAATAAAATATGCCCCAAATGATTTTCATCTGTAGCCGCATGGAATCAGCCAAAAATAAGCTCAATAACTCTTGCATGCACACACTCCTATTGAATATGCATTAACCTGTACCGTGGATAGGCCTAGGTTACATCTTGATTTACCCAGTCTATCAATAATCTAAAGACCTCAAATTCAACTCTGGAGCTTGAAGCCAGTTCCACTGCTTTTTTCCCCTCTAACCAGGGACTGATTTAGACCTGGGACACAAGGTGTGTGCAATTAATGATCAGGTAGAACAGAAAGCCAGCAGGCTCTGGACCTCGTAGGGTACGAGTTGAATACCCCTGGGAATAGAGATTTACTAGGGATCTAAACATGCATTGATCCCCGGTTTAAATGTTTAAGATATGACTGCATCGGTTGGAGGGACCCCAAACCGACCGGTCAGAAGATCCATTAAAACGTTGATCAAAGGCCATTACTTTCTTCTTACCTTCCAAAAATACCTAATCTTTGTGACAACTGATGTCTCCTCTCCTTCAGTGTCGAGCATGTAACGGTGTTGACAATCACTGATCAACAAGTAATTTTGCACGCCGAACAACCAGAGCTGGGACAGTAAACCGAAAATAATCAAAGCCGACCATACCAATCACTTATCGCAGGCATTTCGCTGATATCGTTCATTACGATATGTAGCCTATACTAGAGAAATGTGAAGTTTGCCAATATAGGTGATCGCTAATGGAACAATTGATGGCTGCAACCATAAAACTAGTAGCTGTAGTTTAAAGTTTAAAAAATTTATAAAAAACTTGTTCACATTCATGTTTGAAATGTATTGTTGTATTTAATCGCATCAATAAAGGCAATTTAAAATCGCATTATGGATTACCAACAACCCCAGGCAATATCAGTAGATTAGTCAAACTGTGTACACTGCGTCCCGCGAGGCCTGGCTTGTGCTATATTAGGCTTTTTTAGTTGATTGACCACCAATGTAATTTGCTAGGTTATTGTTAATCAAATGAGCTGTTGAAAACAGTGTTTTACCGGAATAAAGTAGCAGACCTGCTGACTATAGCCAACCTGCTGACTATAGCCAACCTGCTGATCGGGGCTTAAGCTAGATTTTTTATTGATTGTTCAGGTTCACCATCAGCAACAGTTTTGATAGTTTTCTTTAAACAAAATCAATGTATATGGTCATTTTTAGATATGATATTATAAACTTTATCCTGCATAAACGATGTTTGCAATAATTTTGCTACCCGCACTGCATGGGCAAAGCGGCAGGAGATACATATTTAATTTTGTTTTTTTTTATCAAAAAAGGTCTAACCATTCAATTGAGACACGGCTGAAATCCAAAGTTGTGCTATATAGTCATTGGCTATGTCATAGCTAATTTGTAACCATGAATATTGATACATTACTAGGTCAAACACTTTGAATTTGCAAAAATTACAAATTAATTAGTGGGTGATGGGGATTTCAGATCTAATGTTTAGGGACAAAAAGCAAACATTATCCCCATTATCTGATAGTGGGGTGGTAGATGCCGACATAAATCATAGACACACACACACACACACACACACACACACAGACACAGTGAGAGGTCAGCTCAGACAGATTCAGCTTAAAGGCACCCAGCTCAAACTCCATTAGAATTTAGAATGGAAAACGAATGTGCTTATACAACAAATGTTAGTGCATCGAATTGTTTCTCTAATCAAACCAAATCGTTTAAAACCAAAAAAAGCTGCACATCCCTAAGATTTACCATTCAAATAAATGATTACCTTTAGGTAATTCGTTATTTTTTTTACCAAAACTCAAATTGTAATGCAATGATATTGAACTCAAAAGATCTGTCTAGGTCAAGTGACATTGTGACTTTGGCTGATATGCCTTCTTTATTTGTTGTGGTATCGAGTAACTAAGTCAAAAAAATTCTGGCATCGTGACAACACTACCGCACTGTGTTATCATCAGCTTACAACAAACAACTTCAGCCTTGTAGAGGACACACTCCTGGCTTACCATGAGCACAGCATGTCTACACAGAGGATTACATGATCTCAATATGAGATAAGGGGGTTGTAAATATATTGTGTCAAGTGGCCGTTTATGTGATATCTAAACAGGTGTGCAGTGCAGCCACATCCACCTGTTGAATAGGACAGGGCTAAGTTAAGGTCAAACCCCTCACTGCAAATATAGGGGGTGACCTTTCAAAACAAGCCATTGGACCTAATAGCCTCTGATGATATAGTGGCATGATGGCATTCTCACTTCACATTTCGGGTACTACAGTTGATATGGTACCCTTCCCCAGATCTGTGCCTCGACACAATCCTGTCTCGGGGCTCTACGGACAATTTCTTCAACCTTGGTTTTTGCTATGACATATACTGTCAACTGTGGGACCTTGTATAGACAGGTGTGCACAACTTCCCAAATCATGTCCAATTAATTGAATTTACCACAGGTAGACTCCAATCAAGTTGTATAAACATCTCAAGGATGATCAATGGAAACAGGATGTTTTGAGTCTCATTGCAAAGGGACTGAATACTTTGTAAATAAGATTTGTATTTTATTTTTAATACATTTCCAAAAATTACTTAAAACCTGTTTCGTTGTCATTAAGAGGTATTGTGTGTAGATTGATGAGTAAAAATGTACATAATCCATTTTAGAATAAGGCTGTAACAAAATGTGGAAAAGGGGAAGGGGTCTGAATAGTTTCTGAATGCACTGTGAAATCCCAATAGAGAATGCCAACTAAATGCTAAAGAGCGCATTGTAAACATTTTGTACAGTTTCGGACCTAAAGAAGTAACTCAAAAATACTACTCACTCATTTTGCTGCACGCACAAAACTAATATTTGCCCACAAGGCTCTTGATCCAGGAGGGGATTCTCTGCTGTTACCAAGCGAATGCTTGATTTAGGAATAAGCTAACCACTTAGCTAGATAGCTAACTAGCTACTAAATTTGCCCACCAAATGCACAACTGCAGACATATAGCACATTTTAGATGTAACATACGTTATAAAATATATCTAGCTGGCAAACATTTAGCTGTGAATTCCATACTGTAATTAGATCCCCTGGCGCATGCTGCACAACAGTGAGTGACTCACAAAGGTCCAGTCTCTCGTCGTTTTCTTGTAAACAAACACCATGTGACACGTGACTGGGGACTACCGTAAACTTCATAAGAATGTGACAGACGAACTGAAGAACGCAATGTTCTTTATTTCCTATAGTATTGCACAAGTTAACTGCAGGTATTTACTTAAAAAGTATCTACAAATATATCCCGTGGCTTTTCCAATAGCAACAAGGTTTTATTTGAATTTCAGTCTAACCTTTGTTAGGGGACCTCTACCTTTGGGTGAAGGTGTGGAGTGGGACATTCCACGGTGTAAACTATTACAGTGAAGCCACCTGGTGATAGGCTAAATTATAACCTTGCGCAGGTGAGAGTTTAAAAAAATAAACACTGGTTATGGAGGGACAAAAACAAAAAGAAACACCCTACTCTTAAAATGGCAAATAATTATTCAGCTACTATTCTCTACTGAGAACCTTGGAGGGAAAGCTTTAGTCATTGCCATAACTTGCTGACTCAGAAGCTAGTAAAAAAAAAAAGCATTAAGCAGAAAGTATGTTAAATTTGACTAGAGGAGGGGAAGCCATCCCCCAGTGTTGTGGGCTAGGCTATATAAAACCTCTGAATCAATTTAATGGAGCAGGAAATGGACCATGGGATTCGATTTGAATTGATTGAAATCATTGAAAGATTGTCTTTGACTAAGTGACTGACCCAAATTGACGTCAGCTGCCTCTCAGGCCAAAAGTTGACACGCTATATACAGTTGAAATCGGAAGTTTACATACACCTTAGTCAAATACATTTAAACTCAGTTTCACAATTCCTGACATTTAATCCTAGTAAAAATGCACTCTTAGGATCACCACTTTATTTTAAGAATGTGAAATGTCAATAATAGTAGAAAGAATGTTTTATTTCAGCTTTTATTTCATCACATTCCCAGTGGGTCAGAAGTTGACATGCACTCAATTAGTATTTGGTAGCATTTCCTTTAAAATTGAACTTGGGTCAAATGTTTCAGGTAGCCTTCCACAAGCTTCCTACAATAAGTTGGGTGAATAATTGCCGATTCCTCCTGACAGAGCTGGTGTAACAGTCAGGTTTGGAGGCCTCCTTGCTCGCACACTTTTTCAGTTCTGCCCACAAAATGTCTATGGGATTGAGGTCAGGGCTTTGTGATGGCCACTCCAATACCTTGACTTTGTTGTCTTAAGCCATTTTGCCACAACTTTGCAAGTATGCTTGGGGTCATTGTCCATTTGGAAGACCCATTTGTGACCAAGCTTTAACTTCCTGACTGATGTCTTGAGATTTGTTGCTTCAATAGATCTACATAAATGTTCCCTTTGTGAAGTGCACCAGTCCCCCCTGCAGCAAAGCACCCCCACAACATGATTCTGCCACCCCCGTGCTTCACGGCTGGGATGGTGTTCTTCGGCTTGCGAACATCCCCCTTTTTCCTCCAAACATAACGATGGTCATTATGGCCAAACAGTTCTATTTTTGTTTTATCAGACCAGAGGACATTTCTCCAAAAAGTACGATCTTTGTCCCCATGTGCAGTTGCAAACCGTAGTTTGGCTTTTTTTATGGCGGTTTTGGAGCAGTGGCTTCTTCCTTCCTTCCTTACTTTTGTACCCGTTTCCTCCAGCATCTTCACAAGGTCGTTTCTGTTGTTCTGGGAATGATTTGCACTTTTCGCACCAAAGTACGTTCATCTCTAGGAGACAGAATACGTCTCCTTCCTGAACGTTTTGACGGCCCCATGGTGTTTATACTTGCGTACTATTGTTTGTGCAGATGAACGTGGTACCTTCTGGTGTTTGGAAATTGCTCCCAAGGACGAACCAGACATGTGGGGGTCTACAATATTTTTTCTGAGGTCTTGGCTGATTTCCTTTTGATTTTCCCATGATGTCAAGCAAAGAGTCACTGAGTTTGAAGGTAGGCCTTGAAATATGTCCGCAGGTACACCTCCAATTGACTCAAATTATGTCAATTAGCCTATCAGAAGCTTCTAAAGCCATGACATAATTTTCTGGAATTTTCCAAGAGGTTTAAAGGCGCAGTCAACTTAGTGTATGTAAACTTCTAACCCACTGGAATTGTGATACAGTGAATTATAAGTGAAATAATCTGTCTGTAAACAATTGTTGAAAAAATTACTTGTGTCATGCACAACGTAGATCTCCTAACCGACTTGCAAAAACTAAAGTTTAACAAGAAATTTGTGGAGTGGTTGAAAAGCGAGTTTTAATGACTCCAACCAAAGTGTATGTATACTTCCGACTTCAACTGTATGATCCAAGTACCTTTTTGTCTCAAAATTATTTTTTAGGCTGACAACAATAGGCTGACAACATAATTTCCAGCACTACAATTTCCAGTACAGGAAGCGTGGGAGCTTTAGTAAGTCTATGCATTAGCTCAGCATCATACCGCTCACGGGGTTGTAAAATCACCATGGAGATCAAGAGTCCGACTGACACGCCTCTTTCCGACCGAGTTGTGGTACAGGTCAAAGGGTACTGTGTCATGTGGTTGACCCTTAAGCTCTCTGCTTCTATGTGGAGAAGTTGTTACTCATACCACTCACTCAGAAAGCTATGATCGCTCCCTCAGCAGCAGGCAACAGCATTCACTACAGATTGATGTTTAGAGTGAAAAAAAAGGGTAGCTGCTCTCCATATGCGGTTTGAGTATTAACACATGCTATTTTCTGATGACATGTGAAATGGCTGCTCTTCCAAACTCTTTCCAGGTTTTTGGTAGCGCTCGTTAAACTCAACCATAGGAGCAGAACCAGCAAGAGCGAGGAGTTTGGCTACACAGGAATGCACCATAACAACATCTGTTACACTCCTTCAGATGTGCTCATTCGTTCATCATATTCACTCCTGGGACATTTTAATACAAAAGGTAGCAGAGAACGGTAAAAAGTTGAGTGGTACGGCTTGCAGTTAGCCACTTTGAATAAAACTGTCTTCTAATAGCAATAAAAAACTAGGCTACTCATGTCCCATCTTGCTAACTGTTTGCTTACCTCCCATTTGGATAAAAGTGAAGTTCTAACAACTGAAATCCTCTCACAGAAGTGAAGCTCTCAAGTGAAATCCTCTCACAGACATACAAAGACAATAAATCAGAAGTAAAAGGCATTGCAAAAGTGAGTCTGAATTGTGCCTTTTCAAAAACATCAGGTGGGAGGCAGGCACAACAAATGCAGAAGTGAAACGCATAATATGAAGAACCCTCCTGTTGGGACAGGAAACTATTTACCAATACATTATAGGCCTTTCTGTGACAGAACTACTTTCTGGTGAGAAAGATGAGCACAATTGACATACACTACACTGCATCCATCACTTTAGCAAGTTAACAATATTTGTGAGCTGCTAAAGCGACTGCAACCTATTTGTTTCAGAGTGGGAAGTATTCTAGTGTATTTAATCTGCATCCATTTATAAACAGGGTCATATTGGATTAAATGTATTGGATTACAGAAACCAGAGCAACATCCTGTGTGGCAGAGCAGCTAGTTACCTGAGGCTGGGATGAGTCCTCCTGGGCAAGTCGATTGCATTTAGCCTCACCTAGGCCTAGCTCATAGAATACGTTTTTTACACTGTTAAGCTAAAAAAAAAAAAACAAGGGACAAAACCGCTGTCAAAAGACTACTTGTAGGTGCTTCTTTGCAGATGCACATTTCATGCATTGCCTCTGACCACGCGAAACTACGAGGGGAAAAATATGACAGCATCTGTATTCAATAGGCAATAGCCTATTGACACACTTGCACAACATTGTCCTTTTGCTACTCTACAGTAAAGTGAGCAGTATCAGGCACTGGGCAGTAGTGTGTGTGTGTGTGTGTGTGTAAAAGCAACAGCTAGATACCTCTAATTTTAACATAATTGTACAACGCTGATGCTCCGACCTGGTGAAAATATAGCTAGCTAATGTCGTAATCACAATTTCTTAATCCTGATCCTAGTGACTGAATATGGCACCTGCTTGGCATCCAAGTGCAAGGTGTTAATGGTAGTACGTACGGCCCAGAACATCACTGGGGACAAGCTCCCTGCCATCCAAGTCCCTAAAAAAATTGTCAAAGACTCCAGCCACCCAGGTCATAGACTGTTCGTTCTGCTATTGCACAGCAAGCAGGACCGATGCACGAGGTCTGGAACCAAAAGGACCCTGAACGGCTTCTACCCCCAAGCCATAAGACTGGTAAATATTTAACCAAATGGCTACCCGGACTATCTGCATTGGCCCTTTTTACACCAATTCTTTTGACTCATATACGCTGCTGCTACTGTTAATTATCTATCCCGTTGCATAGTAAATTTACACATCTACCTCAATTACCTCGTACCCCTGCACATCGACTCGGTACCCCATGTATATAGCTAAGTTATCATTACTCATTATGTATTTATTCCTCGTGTTACAATTTTTCAATTGTTTATCAATTTCTCTCTCTGCATTGTTGGGAAGGGCCCTTAAGAAAGCATTGATTCTAAATTGCAGTACGGTTCTAGAAACAGAAATCCCTCTATTTACATCTCACAACAAAATAATTTCACAAATACACACTTACTGTACAATGTTTTAACCGGTTAACACAGTTGCTTGCACCCGACAGTATTTTTCAGTGACAAGATGTTTGTTACACACAGATGTCAGTGATGCAGATAGCTAATTAGCACAAGTTGTTAGTCCACTCTTGTCTTCCATAAACTAGTGATGTTACGTTTAATACTGGCGCGCCAAGGCAATCGCTAAGCAGTTTATTTTGAAGCAGTGTGCAGATGCTTTATCAAAGGCACGTGATCAATGACGTCCGAAGCTTCTTTTCATCATACCTAATTAAATACAAATAATAATTTGTAAGTCAGTTAAGTACAAATTCTTATTTACAATGACGGCCTACCGGGGAACAGTGTGTTAACTGCCTTGTTCAAGGGCAGAACGATAGATTTTTACCTTGTCAGCTCAGGGATTGACCAAGCAACCTTTTGGTTACTGACCCAACGCTCTAACCATTAGGCTACCTGGCGCCAAACACCTGATTGTTTTGGGAGATGACAAAAAGCTTAGACTGTGCCGTGCTGTGTGGGATGTCATCTATAATAAATTGGCTGTGCTAAATTGTTTTGACTACCAGGTGCCACTAGTGTGCATGCAGTGTCGATCAAAGCCTCGAGTAATGAACCTATGACACAATTGGCTGGAAATGTGCAAAGCTTCAGGAAGCTTTGTTTCCCCATCACTACTGAAAACAAGCGGTGTAACATGGAAATATGTCTCTGTGGGAGCCATAACCCTATAAAAGGTGTGTGTAATTTAACCTTTGTTTGTAGGAAATTATTTCTCGATGATATACAGTGGTGTTAAGTACTTAAGTAAAAAATAATTTAAAGTACTACGGTAGTAGTTTTGGGGTATCTGTACTTTACGGTTTATATTTTTGACAACTTTTACGAAACTACATTCCTGAACAACATGTACCTTTTACTCCATACATTTTCCCTGACAGCCAAAAGTACTCGTTACACTTTCACAGGAAAATGGTCCAATTGACACACTTATCAAGAGAACATCCCTGTTCATCCCTACTGTCTCTGATTTGATATTTTGGCAATTCAAATTACTTTTGATAGCTACTTAAGTATATTTAATACCAAATACTTTGACTTTTACTCAAGTTGTATTTTACTCGGTGACTTCCATTTTACTTGAGTCATTTTCTATTAGGCTATATTTACGTTTACTCAAGTATGACAATTGAGTACTTTTTTCCACCTGCTGACATGAAAGATACGTACTTTGTGTTTTCAAAACCCTACCGCAAACGATGCGTTAACGTTTAGAACAAGCGTCGGGGCTCTTAAACAAAACACCCCCAGTCAGACGATACTATCGTCAATGGGCGCTAATAAGATAGTTCGCTAACGACGTCTATGGTGTACTGGTTAACTAGCTAACATTAGCTACTAGTTTAAGATGACTCGCGTGTTTAACTTGGCTAATGTTCTCAATATAATTCATAATTGGTGTATAGATCAACTTAGTTAGTTGCTAGCTAAGCTCATTAGCCACAATGTTAATGCAAAGGCTAGCTAAATCCTCCATTCGGTCCCGTTTCCAACTTACTAGCTAACTTAGCTGCTGTAGTGTTAGCGCAGTGCAGTGGACAAGTGGTGAGTTAACTTTGGCTAGCTACAGTAGCTGTGACTATGGCTAAGAATATAACACAAATAGTGAGATATCATTCCAACAAAGCACATACCCGACTTTAACTTCGGCCAGCAATTTACAAGTAACTTGTAGCTTCGTTTTAATGAAATTCCACACTTGTCAGTCGCCCTCTACCTTGCTGTCCGCGGGTAGCGGCTCACTCGTTGCCTTGAAAGTAATAACAATATGGCTACAGGGAGTAGTGGCGTCACTTGACTTGTTCAAAAAAATATGGGAGTGAGTGCTGAACTGGGACGTGCAGTCATAAACAGGACGAGTCGGGGATATTGTGGCTCACTGGCGTACAATGGTTTTTGGTCTTTATTTGTCTTATCCATAATTTGTTTTAGGATTAGTCAACAGACCCTGTTGTAAAAGTAGGCAGGCTACTCCACTAGTAAACTGGGATCTAACAATAGTAGAGAAGATGGACTCCCTACTGAGTAAATACTTATGTCATGTTCCACTGCTTAGATGTTTCTGACTCCTGACAGATCTTACAATGCATGATAGGTGTTTATCAGCTAACCACATATAGGTTGTGTTCCCCTGCTCATATGTTGCACGCATCAACCAATGGTTGCGTGTCACGTCATTGACTGACAGATTACTATAACATATAGTGTGGTTGGCTAATACTTAAAGTACACTATATATACAAAAGTATGTGGACCCCCCCCCCCTTCAAATTAGTGAATTTGGCTATTTCAGCCACACCTGTTGCTGACAGCTGTATAACATCGAGCACACAGCCATGCAATCTACATAGACAAACATTGGCAGTAGAATGGCCTTACTAAAGAGCTCAGTGACTTTAAACGTGGCACTGTCATAGAATGCCACCTTTCCAACAAGTCAGTTAGTCAAATTTCTGCCCTGCTAGAGCTGCCCCGGTCAACTGTAAGTGATGGTATTGCGAGAAAGAAATGTCTAGGAGCAACATGGCTCAGTCGCGAAGTTGTCTGTCCTCTGTTGCAACACTCACTACCGAGTTCCAAACTGCCTCTGGAACCAACGTCAGCACAAGAACTGTTCATCAGGAGCTTCATGAAATGGGTTTCCATGGACGAGCGGCCGCACACAAGCCTAAGATCACAATGCCAAGCGTCGGCTGGAGTTGTGTAAAGCTCGCCGCCATTGGACTCTGGAGCAGAGGAAACTGAAGTGAAATATCACGCTTTACCATCTGGTAGTCCGAATCTGGGTTTGGCGGATGCCAGGAGAACGCTACCTCCCCAAATGCATAGTGCCAACTGTAGTTTGGTGGAGGAGGAATAATGGTCTGGGGCTGTTTTTCATGGTTTGGGCTAGGCCCCTTAGTTTCAGTGAAGGGAAATCTTAACGCTACAGCATACAATTACATGACGATTCTGTGCTTCCAATTTTGTGACAACAGTATGGGGAAGGCCCTTTCCTTTTTCAGCATAACAATTACCACCTGGCTCAAAGCGAGGTCCATACAGAAATGGTTTGCTGAGATCGATGTGGAAGAACTTGACTGGCCTGCACTTGCTCTTGTGGCTGAATGGAAGCAAGTCCCTGCAGCAATGTTAAAACATCTAGTGGAAAGCCTTCCCATAAGAGTGGATGCTATTATAACTCCATATTAATGCCCATGATTTTGGAATGAGAGGTTCAACAAGTAGGTGTCCACATACTTCTGGTCATATAGTGTACCTATCCAGGCATTGTAAGATTTGACATGCGTCACCAACACCTGGTCAGAGGAACGCGTCCCAGATGTTATAGCAATGTTTCAGTCGATGGCACGCAACCATTATTTTTTTTTGCTTTGCCTCTATTGTGCTTTCAAGACAACTGGGAACTTAGAAAAAAAAAACTGGTAAAATCATGATGTCAGTGATCTTCAGGTCAGAAAGTCAGAGCTCTAGAAAGATGCCAGAGTTTGGAATGCCGAGTTGGATGACCATTCAAAACTATTTTTCCCAGTTGGAGCTAGTTTTTCCCCCAAATTCCCAGTTGTCTTGAACGCATTGAAGTTGCAAGTCTGAGATTTCCGAGTTCCCAGTTGTTTTTGAACGCAGCATTAAGTCAGGAACGGCCTAACATACATCACTTTCCCATCAAGCCGATCTGCTTTCTCTTCTATACTGAACAAAAATATGCAAAAATTTCAAAGATTTTACTGAGTTACAGTTCATATAAGGAAATAAGTCAATTTAAATAAATAAATTAGGCCCTAATCTATGGAATTCACATGACTGGGCAGGGGTGCAACCATGGGTTGGCCTGGGAGGGCATTGGCTCACCCACTTAGCAGCCAGGCCCAGTCAATCAGAATGTGTTTTTCCTCACAAAAGGCTTTATTACAGACAGAAATACTCCTCAGGATACTGCGGTTGTGTGGCCGGTTTGACGTACTGTTGAAAATCTCTAAAACGACATTGGATGCGGCTTTTGGTAGAGAAATGAACATTCAATTATCCGGCAACAGCGCTGGTGGAGTCAGCATGCCAATTGAGCTCTCCCTCAACTTGAGACATCTGTGGCATTGTGTTGTGTGACAAAACTGCACATTTTAGAGTAGTCTTTTATTATCCCCAGCACAAGGTGCACCTGTGTAATGATCATGTTTAATCAACTTCTTGATATGCCACACTGTCAGGTGGATGGATTATCTTGGCAAAGGACAAATTCTCACGAACAGGGATATAAACTAATTTGTGTACAAAATTTGAGAGAAATAAGCTTTTAGTGAGTATGGACATTTCTGTGATTCTTCATTTCAGCTCATGAAACACAGGACCAATACTTTACATGTTGCATTTATATTTTTGTGTAGTTAAGAGGATCAGGAGAATGCCACATCCTTGCTCCTCTCTAAACTTTATCCTCCAATGCCTAGATCTTTAAATAAGGAACCCACTCTTAATAGAGGTGAATATAGCCTGGAGGATCATGTAAGCATGGACAACCATCTAGTACACACAGACATAGCACTAGTAGGTCAGGGATATCCAAGAACACTCAGAAAACATGTTCCTGTACAATTACTTGTATATCTAATTCAGTGCACCTGAATGTTTCGCACTTTTATGAGGAGCATATTCCTTAGTCTCTAGCAGCTGATTCTGACCCAGGTTAGGAGTTAGAGCATAGAGCCAGACTAGGAGTTAGAGCACAATGATAATGCACTGATTATCATCTGAACTACATTGACTGATCATAAACACACACAACAGGTTAAATTGTAGTCCAGAAAACCTGGTGTGTAGAGACTAGAAAGTCTGTTCATTTGAAGTGTGTACTCTGGTGACTACAAGGAAAAGACTCCTCTGGGCAAGTTCCAAAAAACAAATTGGGAGCAAAGAGAGAAATAAACATTCTTATCAGCTCGAGTGGCCTCAAGGAGATTTAGTTCAATCCCAGCTTCATCCTCTAGACCAGTCAAATTTAACTCTGGACTTCAAAGCCAGTTTCATGCATTTTTTACTTGTTCCCCTCTAATAAGGGACTGATTTAGACCTGGGACACTGGGTGTCTGCAATTAATTATCAGGTAGAACAGAAAAACAGAAGGAAGTGAATACCTTTTCTCGAGACTCTTGGTCTCTCCAGGTAGCTAGCTACTAATGGACATTAAAGGAATTTACACAAAGTACTTTTTTTTCTCACCAAAGCCATGTTTTTGTGTTTTCTAAATCCCTTATATTTATTTTTATCTCATCTCCGTGATAAGATTTCTTAAGTTTTCCATTTTTGACGTTCCACATGTGTTTTGAGGCGCTGTTGTTGTTCAACAGTGGTAGGTACTCTCCTATCACTGTTGAATTGCGATAAAGGAAATATTGACTGTTGCATCTGGTGAGATGGGCATGATGCCAGCTGCATGTCGTCCTCTGTTTATGGAGCTTTGCAGAGCTGGGACCTGAGTCACACGTGGGTGACCCTGGATTAGGGAGCATTACCACTACACTACACCCACTATGGCATGAGATTATTGTTTTGTTTTTCTTTGTGTCTACTTCTACCCAATCAAAGCTAAATCCCAAACAGAGAAAAAACCGAACATCCATGTTACAGACTCCTTAGACAATCACGTTTAATCAGTGTGCAGTATTGTATGATTTTAGTCAACCAAACCACACCAACCTCTGTCCTTCTACTGGTTTTCATCTAGCAGGGTCAGACCTAGTAGACTTTAGGGAGATGGATGGGTAGACAGAATCAGGTTGCTGCTGTTGGAAAACTAGGGCCATTAATCTGATGACTCCAACACCACAGGGCAGTGATAGTGGAGTTTTATGACAAATAGGGGTTTTAATAGTCCTTTATAAATTCCCAACCTGGTCACTTACCATCATCACAACCAACTGATACTTTCCTCCTCATCTCTCCACTGGATATGATATACAGTTGAAGTCAGAAGTTTACATGCACTTAGGTTGGAGTCATTAAAACTTGTGTTTCAACCACTCCACACATTTCTTGTTAACAAACTCTATTTTTGGCAAGTCGGTTAGGACATCTACTTTGTGCATGACACAAGTAATTTTTCCAACAATTGTTTACAAACAGATTATTTCACTTATAATTCACTGTATCACAATTCCAGTGGGTCAGAAGTTTACACACACTAAGTTGACTGTGCCATTAAACAGCTTGGAAAATTCCAGAAAATGATGGCATGGCTTTAGAAGCTTCTGATAGGCTAATTGACATAATTTGAGTCAATTGGAGGTGTACCTGTGGATGTATTTCAAGGCCTACCTTCAAACTCAGTGCCTCTTTGCTTGACATCATGGGAAAATTAAAGGAAATCAGCCAAGACCTCAGAAAAAAAATTGTAGACCTCCACAACTCTGGTTCATCCTTGGGAGCAATTTCCAAACGCCTGAAGGTACCATGTACATCTGTACAAACAATAGTACGCAAGTATAAACACCATGGGACCACGCAGCCGTCATACCGCTAAGGAAGGAGACGCGTTCTGTCTCCTAGAGATGAACGTACTTTGGTGCGAAAAGTGCAAATCAATCCCAGAACAACAGCAGAGGACCTTGTGAAGATGCTGGAGGAAACAGGTACAAATGTATCTATATCCACAGTAAAACGAGTCCTATATTGACATAACCTGAAAGGCAGCTCAGCAAGGAAGAGGCCACCGCTCCAAAACCACCATGAAAAAGCTAGACTACGGTTTGCAACTGCACATGGGGACAAAGATCGTACTTTTTGGAGAAATGTCCTCTGGTCTGATGAAACAAAAATAGAACTGTTTGGCCATAATGACCATCGTTATTTTTGGAGGGAAAAGGGGAGGCTCGCAAGCCGAAGTACACCATCCCAACCGTGAAACCTGGGGTGGCAGCATCATGTTGTGGGGTTGCATTGCTGCAGGAGGGACTGGTGCACTTCACAAAATAGATGGCATCATGAGGTAGGAAAATGATGGGGTTATATTGAAGCAACATCTCAAGACATCAGTCAGGAAGTCTTTTTTTCTTCTTTTTTTTGCTGTCTGGACAGTGAAACAGCACCTCTCTGTCTCAGTATGTGTAGCCTATAGAATGTTATACAGTGCCTTCGGAAAGCATCCAGACCCCTTGATCTCCTTCACACCTTGCTAAGCCACAGCCCCACTCAAAAATGGACCCCCCCCCAAAAAAAAAATCCCCTTCATCAATCTACACACAATACCCCACAATGACAAAGAAAAAGCAGTAAAAAAAATATATAAAATGAAATATTACATTTACATAAGTATTCAGACCCTTTAGTCAGTACTTTGTTGAAGCACCTTTGGCAGTGATTACAGCCACAATTCTGCTTAGGTCAGTCAGGAAGTTAAAGCTTGGTCACAAATGGGTCTTCCAAATGGACAATGACCCCAAGCATACTTCCAAAGTTGTGTCAAAATGGCTTAAGGACAACAAAGTCAAGGTACTGGAGTGGCCATCACAAAGCCCTGACCTCAATCCTATAGAACATTTGTGGGCAGAACTGAAAAAGCGTGTGCAAGCAAGGAGGCCTACAAACCTGACTCAGTTACACCAGCTCTGTCAGAAGGAATGGGCCAAAATTCACCCAATTTATTATGTGAAGCTTGTGGAAGGCTACCCAAAACGTTTGATCCAAGTTAAATAATGTAAAGGCAATGCTACCAAATAGTAATTGAGTGTGTGTAAACTTCTGGCCCACTGGGAATGTGATGAAAGAAATAAAAGCTGAAATAAATCATTTTCACTGCTATTATTCTGACATTTCACATTCTTAAAATAAAGTGGTGATCCAAACTGACCTAAAACATTTTTACTTGGATTAAATGTCAGGAATTGTGAAAAACTGAGTTTAAATGTAATTGGCTAAGGTGTATGTAAACTTCCAACTTCAACTGTAAATTAGCAGGTTTGCCATCCCAAAAGTGTGCAAAGCAAACGTCATATGTCAAAAAGTCAATTTAAACATAAATATTGTCATCAAGGACATCAGCCAATGGGGTTGAATCTGCCTGCGTAAAAATGTAATCTCTAGCTCTGCCTATAATATTCGACCATGCAGTGCAGTGCACATACAGTCATACTGACTTCAAGCCCTGTCCAGTCATATCGTCCCGGACTGACTGGGTCTGGTCCTCGTCTCCAAGAGTCATCTGAAAAAGTGGGTTTGAGAATAGTAATCTGCCATATTTCATTATTTTATGAGAGGGATTATATATGGAATATTTAAATTGGAGCAAAAGATGCAGCCACTGTGTAGGCCTATGTGCGCCCAATAAAGCATATTGGTGAATTGTATATCTAATCATTTGAAAATCTATTTAAAGTAAGTGAGTTGTTTCTACCATCTGCAATAACGACTCTTATAATAGCGATTGGCCTACTGTATAACAATAGCCTAGAATATTATGTTTTTAGTACATTTTATTGTCCTTTTTTCATATCAAATATTAGGGTTGCAAGACTTCAGTTATGAAATCCACTTTACCAATAATACAATTTGTATTTACTATTCCAGCTGCAGTCATGACTAAATAGACGTCATTGCCTTACTCGTAGTGACAGCTCGACGCGAGACAGCACAGCGTGTGCGCTGTCCTGGAGTCAAATCTGTTTACCACAGCTGTTCTTGCTGTAACATGCAGTTGAAGAGAGGAGGATAGTCATCCTTATTACAGTAACTTCAGTTCATGGTCTGTTTCTCATATAGACCAATCATGCTGCCGGAGGGAACCGAGCCGACAAACTGTACTCTGTGTTGCTGGACTGTGACCAACAAGATTTTGATGGTAGTTTTTATGGTCATCTTGATTTTTGCTATCCTGTTCGGCAACTCGGTGACATTAGCCGTACTGTGCGGGACTAAGCACTTTCATACGCCCCAGGGATATCTGAAAGCGTCGCTAGCGGTGGCTGACTTGGCGGTAGGGATATTTGTGGTGCCAGTCTCCGTTTACGCAGAGGTGTCGCTTATGTTGAACAACTCCGCGCCAGAATGGATCGTGAACAATTCACAAGCAACAACTTTTCACCCGTGCAATTTCATTGGCCCCATTTTCGCTGGCTGCACCTTTGTGTCCATTACGACTATATTTTTCCTTACTATCGAACGGAGCATCGCGGTTTTGAGGCCGTTGCACAAGGAATCAGTCATTACGCGCAAACGGACCACTATCCTCATACTCTTCTCATGGATGGGAAGTTTCTTTCTGGCTGTGTCTCCGATGATTTTCAGCAATGAAATTGCCCTCGAATATAACCTTTGTAGTAGAATGTGCAATTACGCACTGGGCACCATCGACACGTTTCCTTCCCAGGCATGGAACATTCTCCTGCTCTTTCCCGCGTTTGATTTCACACTCCTTGGTGGAACCGTGGTGATAAATATAATTTCATTGTCTAGCATACGCCAGAACTCAAAGCAGAGAAAACATCTGGCTGAAAGCGAAAGCGGCTCCAAACCCACTTTCTCCGATATCAAGGCTGCCAAAACGATAGGGACCTTAACGCTGGCTTTTACGTTATCCTTCACCCCCATTGCTGTCTTTGTCGTGGGAAATGTTATTGGAAACGAATGGTGCAACTTTTCGCTTTTTGCTTTTTGGATACTGACTACGAATAGCTGTTGGAATGTTATAATATACAGTGTGAGAGACCAGAAGTTTAGGCTGCGCGCGCACAAGCTTCTGATTCCTTCCCAAATCAAGAATGTCTCCAAGACCTCAAAAACGGTGGACATTTTGTCTTAATCGTATTTTGACATTTCTGTAGATGTCGAAATGACGGATTTATGATAATGGTACCAAAGACAATGTAATAACGAAAGCAAAGCAGCCTACAGAGAAATGCTAGGCTATAGTATCTATGTAATCGATGCTATACGCCCACACCTGTTAGGGCAGGGATCATCAACTAGGTTCAGCCCGCAGGCAGATTTTTTGGTCAAGGTGCAGGAACATAATTACAAATAATGTGTCGACTACAAATTTACCGCATGAAGCCCAAATAGATCATATTTGACTATTACAATAATTTCAAACATTGCTTACATTTGTTTACGATCACATACACTGAGTATACCAAACATTGGGAAAACCAATGCTTCCCACAGTGTAAAATTGGCTGGATGTCTTTGGGTGACGGACTATTCTTGATTCACAAGGGAAACTGTTAAACGTGAATAACCCAGCCGCATTGTGGTTCTTGACACAAACCGGTGCGCCTGGCAACTACTACCATAACTCGTTCAAAGGCACTTACATGTTTTTGTCTTGCCCATTCACCCTCTGAATGGCACACATAAACAATCCATGTCTCAAGGTTTAAAAATCCTTATTTAACTAGTCTCCTCCCCTTTATATACACCAATTGAAGTGGATTTAATACAGTGACATCAATAAGTGATCATAGCTTTCACCTATATTTACCTGGTCTGTCTATGTCATGGAAAGAGGTGTTCTTAATGTTTTGTCTACTCAGTGTATATTTCTCCGATTTTTGGAATACTTCGGAACAGACACCAAACATTCAAATCACTTGGAGCTGATTTGCCGGTGTTTTCCCAGTATTTTATGTCCAAAAATAAAAAATAAAATGACATCATAAAAGCATAACACGTTTTCAAATATGATGGTATAGCAGCTGTGTCTTAGGTTATGTCATGTTCAGTGCACACTTAGCCATTATGTGAAATGATTGTTTTTAGTCAGCAATACTTGTCAACGTGTAAACTGTGTGTACTACACTTGCTCAAATATGTGGTATTATTGACACAATGTGTTCGCTGACTATTAAAAATACATGTATTTTTTGTTACAAATACAATTTATGGAGCCTTTTCATATGGGTGGAAGTTGCACTTTCTATTAACACCATAATCACAGACGGGAGCTACACCTCACCTCACTCTGATAGGCTACTTTGGGGTAGAGCGGCGTGTGAGGGCGCAGAGGGTCAATCTCAACATTAACAAGAACATGGCAGCATATGAATTTGTTTTGTGCAGCCATTATAGTAGTTGGATATTAAAATGGTAGCCTGAAAGGAATGAATACAATGATGATGAAAATGTGTAATGCGTCTGTTCTATTATAGGTGTCCTATAGGCAGGCCGAAGTGTCCATCATTGTCAATCTGATTACGCACACACCCACTCGTAAACGCACGCACAAACACACATGGAGAAAATATTCAAACGTTGCCAGTGGTAATCTTGAGCAGAGTTGGAATTTTTCTAAAACGGTCTTAAATTTCGTTTTGGGGATTACGGCTCCGCGGAGCTGCAATCATGAGTTTCTTCCCTGATATCCAGCCTTGCGCTTGCCACTATTTTTCGTGGCGACTGACCATTCACATGAGAACCATCGCGCAATTTAAAATGCTCTTAATGTTAATTTCTCTACCATTTCTCTATGTCTGGGATCTTTTATTTCAGCTCATGAAACATGGGAACAACACTTTAAATGTTGCCTTAATATTTTTGGCTACAATGTGGTTTTAGAGAATATGTGCACAACATTTGAGATACATTTTTGTGTGTATGGAAAATGTCTGGGATCTTTTATTTCAGCTTATGAAACATGGGAACAACACTTTACATTTTGCCTTTATATTTTTTGTTACAAGGTCGTTTTATCAAATTTGGCAGTAAGTCCAGTCGGCCTCACCTGTGGGATCGTCTGAGACCAGCCATCCAGACAGACGATGGAACTGAGGAGTATTTCTGCCTGTAATTAATGCCATTTGTGGGGAAAAACTCAATCTGATTGGCTGGGCTTGGCTCCCCATTGGGTGGGCCTGACTCCCAAATGGGTGGGCCTATGCCCTCCCAGGTGCCAGCCATGGCTGTGCCCCTGCCCAGTCATGTGAAATCTATAGATTAGGGCCTAATTAATTTATTTCCATTGATAGATTTCCTTATTTGAACTGTAACTAGGTAAAATCATTGAAATCGTTGCATGTTGTGTTTATATTTTTGTTCAGTATACTGTATATCCTCTTCTCAGAATTACATATGTTACTAAGGCATCTGGATGGTGAAGGTGACAAAGAGAGACTGCAATACATGGTGAGGTTGACATGTGTACGTCACCGCAAAGAGAGGGGGAGAGAGAGTGAGTGACTGCACTGCAATACATGCACACACTCTTTCTTTCTCTCACACACCACACACATACACACATTGAAGTTACCTACAGTCCTCTTTAGAAAGACACAATAGTTCTACTGAAATAACCTTTGATTATGGGTCTCTCAGTAGCTAACAGGCAACACGGCGCTGACATACCTCAGACTAAATTTGTGGCATTATTACCTTTGCTGTTTACATGAAAAGACTCATGTTTACGTCACTTCAATAAATAGCTTTTAAACTGTGAAGTGCAAAACACATGATGGGAATAAGGATCCTTTCTTCAGCTGAGTGAATAAGATTGACCTTAATCTAAGAGAGTCCAAAGGCTTTTGTCTTCCCTCTCTCATGTCATTATTTTGTTTTCCACTCTTCCTTCATTATCCATGGCTATAACTAGCTTAACTAACTAGCCTAACCATCATGAGCTTCATGCTGATACTGGAAAAATAAGAACAAATTGGTTATCAAGAAGTAGCATCTAAAGTGATTATAGCAGGCCATAGCAGGCTTCTACATTATTCACACAACAGCTAAAAAGAGTAACAGTTCAAAAATAAAAGTTGAGCTTTCTGTCAAGCACTTTCACAGCCTATCACATACAGTGTTACAATGGGGTGAAGTCCACTTTGACAACAATTATGTGAAAAGTAGGCATACTAGGTGACAAAAATAAATTAGCAGAACGCAGAGCCATTTTCATTACACTCATAACCCCGGAGCAGGCGAAAGGAGCTCATCCAGTATTTCCATTTCTTAATTTTCTTAATTTGACAAAACACTATCAGCTTTAGAGACTTAGTGTATGTGTCCAGTGCTTATAAAAAACAATGTACTATATTTCCCCATGTTTCTCTCTATTTACTAACGTAATTGCCTCTAGATATGAACATCTGAGAAGCAAGATGCCATGACTAAGGGGTGTAAGTTGATGTTTCTGTCTTTCTCATTAAGTAGTTATGAAATATTAATGATATTGATTCGGTTGCCCCTTTTTTGACGTGTTTGCAGTCTCCTTCAGCGTTATTTACAGTATATTCAGCAGACGGTTGTTGTGATTGTCATTTCTATCTTTTTGGCTACATCAAGTCCATAATGTTAACCAAGTGTTTCCAACCAGTAAACCACGCAACAGTAGAACTTCATGAAATACCCAAGTTCTCTGAATAAACCCATACAACCTTGAGGTTCTTATGTAACATCACAGTAATGACATAATATCTACAGTAGGTTGCCATGGAAAATAATAGAAGAGGGGAAGTTGCTTTAAGAAGTACATCAAATCTATGGCTAAAAGAATTGTAGTGTTTGTTCGGTGCATGTGGGAGGGCCTTTCAGGTGGTTTAAGAGTTAGTCCTTTACAGCTCCTCTGTAAACATCTATTGTGGGGGAACCAGGGAGTATTAAGTACTTCCCAGAGATACATTTTGTAATCTCCATAAAAACCGAACGCCTTAATGAATCGAAACCCGGAACAGTGTGTCCAGCAGGATAAGTCAGAAATATAATTCTTATGCTACATAACACTCTAGGATTCATGTACTCATAAAAATGCTGTTTACAGAAGGAGACCAGATGTATTAAACTGCATTCATTTAAATATGTCTAGGGCCTGAGTATGCAGTTTATTTGGACCTGCTTGAAGCAACAGAAGTCCTGTAACTGGTATGGGTGACATATTCATTATCTCTACCTGCCAGTCATTTCAAAGGATAAAATGTGAATAGTGGACTTGACATGAGAGAAATGATAAACTCTGTTTATTCCATTATCTATTCCCAGCATACTCTTCTCTGATGATTTACCCTCTTGTCTCATTATGCAACCCTGCTGAGGGAATGTGGCTGTAAAAAGGTCTTCAATCTGATGTTGGCATGAACCTATCTGGCATGACTCTGGATCAGTCACGAAAATTCCAATTAGCTAACCAGTCTGCCCCCACGCGCGCACACACAGGGCAGAAGCCATTGTGCATCTTTTCAAGTTGGTAAGCATCAGGAGCCTCCCTACTCACCCACCACTTCCTTTGAAGAAGTTGAACAGAACAGCAGGAGTTGTTTTCGAGTTACTCCTCTTAACCCCTTGTTCCTCACACTTTACATGATCATGTTTCCTATCAATAGATCCAATAGATCCTCCAGAATTAGATAACTGTCTGTGTTTCTGGGTGTGACTGGGCATATGTTCATATACAGAGGTGTCATGCCCATAGCCCAGATTGGAAACCTATCTGCCAACCTCATAACTAGCTACCAAAAAGACATTTCAGGCTATCAAAGTTACAGTAGCTAGCTTGTCCAACTACAGGTAACTGCCAAACATAAAGGAAACACTAACATAAAATGTTTTAATAAGGTGTTGGGCCACCACAAGCCAGAACAGCTTAAATGCACCTTGGCATTGATTCTAAGTGTCTGGAACTCTATTGGAGGGACGCGACACCATTCTTCCACGAGATATTTCATAATTTGGTGTTTTGTTGTTTGTGGTGGAAAACGCTGTCTCAGGCACCGCTCCAGAATCTCCCATAAGTTTTCAATTGGGTTGAGATCTGGTGACTGAGACCGCCATGACATATGGTTTACAACGTGTTCATGCTCATCAAACCATTCAGTGACCACTTGTGCCCTGTGGATTGGGGCATTGTCATCCTATTGGGGCAGAGCCATGGTAGCCAAAATAATAGTGAAAATAATGGCCTGCCCAGCATTTTATACATGACCCTAAGCATGATGGGATGTTAATTGCTTAATTAACTCAGGAACCACACATGTGGAAGCACCGGCTTTCAATATATTTTGTATTTCTCATTTACTCAAGTGTTTCCATTATTTTGGCAGTTACCTGTATTTTAGCTGGCATGCCTGCTGGCAAGGTTGGTAGACTTTAGAAAAGAAAGCAACTACTAAATGTACTGGATAAGACTCACATTCTTTTCAATCTTTTACCCAGATTTTAGCAGAGATGCAGGGAAGCATATTAAGTTTCTTAAAAAAAAAAGAAACACCAGTCAGGAGGATAGACAGCTCAAGAGGTAAATAGCAAATGGTGGTCACACCAGATACTGACTGATTTTCTGATCCACGCCCCTACTTTTTTTAAAGGTATCTGTGACCAATCAATGCATATCTGTATTCCTAGTCATCTAATGACCTAATGAATTTATTTTCATTAGGTCTTAATCTAATTTAGATGAACTGTAACACAGTAAAATCTTTGAAATTGTTCCATGTTGCATTTATATTTTTGTTTGGTACAGAACGGTTCAAGTGCTGGGATGGACCTATATTTCCTGCAATATGGAATTAGTAGGCTTTTGACTACAAGGAACCTTGTCAAGTCACACAGGGTTCAGCACACAATTTAAATTTAATCTCAATATATTGTGCATCACAGCAATTTATTTAGCTTGAAAATCCCATTAAATGCAATTCTGCATTTAGACACTAAATGGTTATATAAAAGTAAAATTGGCATCATGTTGATGCAATTAAGTTGTACATCTAGACCACATGTCAACATCTCTTGGATTAGTGTGCCTATAGTACTTAGAATAACAATCAACATCTTTACCATTGACACAATTTATCAGTCTTGGAAGGATGAGCAGTTTTCCACAGCAACAGATCATAATACGACCTATTAATGATGCTAGTTCATTAGCATTCTAGTTGGGGGCTTGATGACTCATACCTGGTTCATGCTCTCCTCCTTTGAGGTATAACAGGACCAGATGCTTTGTACCAGCAGCAGTGCCACTACACCAATCGTTCTAGATTCACAGTTCAGTTAGCCTTGAACCACCCCACTGACATTCTAGCAATACTTAGTAAGACAAGAAAAGTGGCATCTACTGGAAGAAACATCTTTCCTAAACATATTATAGGTCACCCTTCAGACTGCAAGTCACTTTTCAACAAAGTCATAATTCCTACATTATTAAACAAACGGTTTTCAAGAGGACACATCGGCACAATGCAGGAAGTCAAATGGCGAGGTGACAATCAAGTTGGTTTAATTCTGATCCACTGGGCACACACTGGTTGAATAAATGTGTGTATAAAACGAAATGACGCTGAACCAATGTGGAATAGAACACTTTGGATGATACCAGTGTTCTCTCTCTGAAAGAGACAGTAGTAGTACTAGAGAACTGACTGGCCATCACACACCATATTTGGCCATCACATTGCTGGCATCTTGGTTCAAAAGAAAAGGTGCATTTGATTTGAGTTCTGCCTGTGTGCATGTTATTTTATTTTGGCCGTCACAGGCTTGGCGACAAAAAAAAAAAAATCGATAAATTGTGACAATGCTCGCTCATCTTGGGTGAAGGTATAAACCAACATATCAAACATCCTTTGATCCTAGGTCTCTTCTAGCCTCTTTCTCCCTCTCACTGTCTCTCCCTTTGGAAGTACAAAGTACCCTTCTCATCAAAACATGGCACTTGTCCAGGACTTTACTGGATTGCTTCCAGTGAATGATACCAACTTAATTTGATCAGTAGTCCATTGACTGCATCAAGATTTCCATGGTAGGATGAAACATCGATATAACGAATGGCCACAGGGATTTGCATAAATGAGAAACAGCCTTAAGGGGACAGAAGTAGCACAGAGGGTTGCTTGGGAACATAGAACCCAATGAATCCCTGGAATGCAACAGCTCTCTGCATCATTGAGACCAGCCAGAAAAAAGTGATGGGAGGACTTTCCCTTCTGTTAAGGGCAGAAGGGCTAGGGTAGCCTAGTCTGAAGAGGTCATCATCAGGGTCTGGAACACACTGACTGTAATGATTCACAACAGGGAGAAAAATACATAATTTTTCATAAATAAAACTACCCTGGGTGAACGACCTGGCCCTCTCTGTGACATTCTTTAAGGTGAAGCCTTAGAGTTTCCTGCTTTTGAGGAATAAAACTTAAACGTATATAAACTGTTCAAAATGGCCCTTTTCTTTTCAACTCCACAACCTGGCATCTGGTCCAGATCAAAACAATCAACTGGAGGCAGAAATTCTCTGGTAAACTAAGCACTATGCTAATTACACACTTGCATCCTACTTTGGCTATAAACGGTTGTCAGGAGCAACAGTAACATATAATTTTGTGCTGGTAAAAAGCTATGTTGTGAATGTATACAGCCTGTTCCACAAATATGACAGTGATAATTACACTTAAGTCATGTAAAAAGCTCTAGATTTGATTTAAATGTCATCATAATTCACAATGACATACACTACTGTTATTATGGTTGTGACATCTTTATTTAAGCTTTAAAAAGGAGAGAAAACACAGACCAACATGGCTACATGATTTATTACTGAAAATACTCAATATATCAGGGCAGCAGTTCAGTCTCCAGTACTGTAGTTATTGCTTTACAATAATCTGTCTGTGGTCCTCAGCTGTCTAGTCTACAACAGGGAATAACACAGGTGAACTGGTTTAGATGGCAGAGGCATGTTTTAGATCAGAATCCTTTTCTGGGGAGTGCTGACATCATAGATGGAAGAGTCTCTTGAAATCCACTGTTGTAGATAGGTCTACTTAGAAACCAACATACAAGAGCGGGACTTTGGGAAACCGGATGTTTAAACCTGGTATAAATTACAATAGGGCAAACGATAAGGTCCCACCATACAGGTCAATAGGTCTTCTTCCAGGAGCGAATATAAAGCTGGATGGGGATCAGTGGGTTTCTTTTCTGTAGGCTGGGATGGAACACATCAAAGTCTACCCGCCGCACCCTTTGAAGGTAGTCCTCCAGCACCACCTAGAACAGCAGCCAGAAAGAGGGAAACAGCATCCACAGCATCAACACACTGTGTGTGTGTGTGTGTCAGTCCTTATTCGCTACATGTGGTAGCTAGCGTGAGCATTATCTGAGCTCAGGAAAGTGCTTCCTCTTTGCCCTAGACGCATTGTGACCATCCACCCTTTAAAACATAACACACGATGCGGGGCATTGGTCTACCTCAAATTCTTCACCTTTGCGTCATTCTCAAGGCTCTGGTTAATATGCTCTGCCCTTCCTTTATTGCCCTCTTTCATGCTCCTTCTCTGTGGGAATCAGACTGCCAGTGATAAGAGCCCATAATGCAGTCCTTGGTGGTCTGTCTGGTGCGATTAAATTGGAGCATTAAAAAGGTCTGTCTGGCAAACTGATGGGGAGCGTGCTGTGATGGTAGGGAGGGATAGGCTAGACAGCCATGTCAGGATATTGGGAGGTGGTTGAGGAGGAGAAAGGATCGTTCAACAGATGCTGCTCCTCCTTACCTAGGTTCAGATGAACCTGATTGGAGGATTCATGAAAAAAAATATATAATCAAATGATAAGAGAACGAAGTGAAACTAACACACAGACCTGGCCTCTTCCCTGGTGCCAAGACTAAAGAAGCCCCATAGATCAGTTCACGAGTCTTGTCTTTGGTCAACGCTTTACAAAATGACCCTTTTCATGATGTTACATCAGTCACAGTGACCACAACCTAACCCAATAAATGCTAATCATTCTTATAATAACAACAACCACCCACCGTCTGGAGGAAGGCAGGGAAAGCAGAAGCTGGTATGTTCTTGCTGAATGATCTGGCCTGTGGAGACAAAGGTTCAAACTGAGTAAAATGACCAACACAGGCTAATAAAGCTATAATCTGTTTTATAACAGATTAAGGTCTGTAGACATGCAAAATCAATGACGCGCATATAAAACACCAGTAGCTACTTAATTTCGGACTGCTTCTCTTTTCAATCCCTTTTTTGTACAAACTCAAAACTAAAAAACAAAAACAAACTCAAAGCTCACAATAAAACAAAGTTACAAGTGTCACCAACGTTAATTGATTAAGTACACTACCGTTCAAAAGTTTGGGGTCACTCAGAAATGTCCTTGTTTTCATGGAAAACAGACTTGAAATTAGTTGCAAAATGAATAGGAAATAGTCAAGACGTTGAGGTTATAAAGGTTGAGGATATAAAAAGGTATAAATAATGATTTTTAATTTAAATAATAAATTGTGTCCTTCAAACTTTGCTTTCAACAAAGAATTCTCGATTGCAGCAATTACAGCCTTGCAGACCTTTGGCATTCACAGCGTTGTACGAGATCTTCAGGTTCTTGGCAATTTCTCCCATGGAATAGCCTTCATTTCTCAGAACAAGAATAGACTGACTAGTTTCAGAAGAAAGTCCTTTGTTTCTAGCCATTTGGAGCCTGTAATTGAACCCACAAACGCTGATGATCCAGATACTCAACTTGTCTAAAGAAGGCCAGTTTTATTGCTTCTTTAATCAGAACAACAGTTTTCAGCTGTGCTAACAATTGCAAAAGGGTTTTCTAATGATCAATTAGCCTTTTAAAATGATAAACTTAGATTAGCTAACACAACGTGCCATTGGAACACAGGAGTGATGGTTGCTGATCATGGGCCTCTGTACACCTATGTAGATAGCCTATGTAGATATTCCAGCTACAATAGTCATTTACAACATTAACAATGTCTACACTGTATTTCTGATCAATTTGATGTTCTTTTAAAATGGACAAAAAATTAGCTTTTCTTTCAAAAACAAGGACATTTCTAAGTGACCCCAAACTTTTGAACGGTAGTGTGTGTGTCGTACGGGTAAAAAAAACGCATTGTAAAAACGCACATGAGAACAAACTGTCAGAGCCCTCCATTTTTTTTTTTTACCAGGACTGGATGTAATTGAATCAAATCTTATTGAAGACTGGGGTTTTTAAAGCAGTAAATCTGTTCAGCAAGAACAGCCCATCAAATAACATTGGAGGAACACTGTCCTAATTTCATAAGGGTACGTACGTGTTCTAGGTGTACGTGGGCTTGGCTGGCAATGTCATAAACCACGTCTCTCACATTCTGTTCCCGGCTTCCTCGGATGAAGTCCTCCTGGGAGGCTCTGTGCTGGTTGTGACACACACCTTTGTTCACACCACTTATTCACACAGGAGAGATTTGTTCCTTCAAACCACTAATCTAGCCGAGCGAACCGATTGCTCATGCTGAGAGCATATGGCCTCTAAATGGGGTGAATAAAGTGAAGCTCCCAATAATGATCTTCATTATTCACGGCATGTATAGCGATTGTCAGATCTCAGTTCTTTCTCCTTTAAACTGTTGGCCTCAGGTCAGCCCCCTGATAGACAGAAGTTGTTTAGAAACTGAGTAGAAGTCGGATAATTTGACAGCAAAAATATATATAAATATATATATAAATAAATAAAATATATATAAATAAATATATATATTTATTTATATAACGGGCAATCTGAATCTTATTACACAAATAAGGAGTTTAGTTTGATATAGTTTAACAATAATATGAGGACAAGGAGATTTGTATTGCCCAAAAACACAAGGCAGTCGGTGTCTGTAGACATGCTGCTACACATGTTAGCTTGACAAACTAAACAATCAAGTCAGGGAACTTCAATACAATGAAGCTTGGTATTGCAAGTTATTAGCTCAGCTAGAAGCTGCTGTCAAGCAATGGGAGCAACAACAAAACACAAACATACAGAGGGTCCAATGCCAAAGCCTGTATAAAATGTAACATCACCACAGACAGAGGCTGCAGTAGTTAAACCCCTGGATACCAATAGTCCCTTCTGCTTCTGACCAGAGCAATTAACTTATGACCGGATGAAAATAATTGGGAAATTGCAAAGCACTCACTGTCCCTTAATGACACAGAAAGTGGAGGAAACCCACCAGGCTTTAGCGAGCTTTAATGTGGGGGGGGGGTGAATCATAGATGGACTGTAGGGGGAAACTCTAGGGAGCTTCAATTGTGCTCAGACCTTTATGATGTTACAATAGCGCCCCCAGGTGCCAAAACAATAGTGATAGGCAAATGACCTGGAGGCCTCCACAAACCTGACGAGGTCACTAATGTCACACACACTGGACTAGTAGGGGTAAAAACATCTCCTGATGTCACATCATAAACCAGCTGCACACAGTCCCCTGTCACTCCAGCTGTGGCTCAGAGGTCTTGTTGACAGATGATCAGACAAAGCTGTGAATTTGACTTGTAACTACAGCCAGTGCATTTGTCATGGGGTTTCATTATAACTGTGCCTCTGGCATACTTCATTTGGAGTAGTGACACACTCCCTCACTGTGTTGATAATGCCAAACCGGTCTAGCAGGAATATCATGTGACAAAGGCCTGAGATAGATCAGGAATGGCATCCCATCTGTACCAAACGTCACTAGCAGGAAAGTCATCATTTTGATACCTCTGCTGCAGATATGGTCACTCACCAGCATGCAGATGTCCATAGGTAGGTAGACTTTGCGTCTGCTGCTGTTGTAGGGCGTGGCTCTTAGGCACATCACGATCCCCTGGGCCTTACCAATATGGCTGGCAGCATGATCAGCATGGACATCTTTCACACCTGGACAAAAAACACCACACACAAAGGGAATCAGAGAAGGCAGAAAATAACTAAAGTTAAAACATTGCACCCCTTTTTAAAACAAAAAAAATAAACTATTGTATTAAATACACTTTGTCTAGGTACAAGAACAATTTGTCTTCTAGTTTACCTCAAACATAGTTACTGTTTTTGATTGACTAGGGCCATGCTAAAACCTTAAGCAGACACTGTTCTCTTGTATACATCATTTATCACAACAATGAAGTGCACACACTTTGATATTAATAACTGGGAAATGCTTTCATGCTGAATGTCCAGTACTTGAAACAGGTTGAGGCTTTGAGTCAGATGTCTCTTCTAGTCAATTAAACTGGAACAAGTGTGACAGGTTCCTTTGCAGAGGGGGACAAAATAATGACATTCCACAAAAGAACATGCAAATGATTGACAGAAACGCAGGTACTTGCGATGCAGAAATGCCACTTAATTAATCGCGCAAGTGAATACAGCTGGACCTGCTTCTAAGTCTCCCTCTCAAGTCATAAAACAATCTGCATAAGTAATCATTATTTTGTATTCAAGGCATTCAGGAAAGTATACAGACCCCTTGATTTGCCACATTTTGTTACGTTACAGCCTTATTCAAAAATTTATTAAATTGTTGTTTTTTCCTCAATCTACACACAATACCCCATACTGATAAAGCAAATAAAGGTTTTCAGAAATGTTTGATGTAAATGTAATATTTCATAAGTATTCAGACCCTTTACGCAGTACTTTGTTGAAGAACCTTTGGCAGCGATTACAGCCTCGAGTCTATTTGGGTATGACACTACAAGCTTGGCACACCTGTATTTGGGAAGTTTATCCCATTCCTCTCTGCAGATCCTCTCAAGCTATGTCAGGTTGGATAGGGAGCATCGCTGCACAGCTCTTTTCAGGTCTCTCCAGACATGTTCAATTGGGTTCAAGTCCAGGCTCTGGCCGAGCCACAAGGACATTCGGAGCCTTGTCCCGAAGCCACTCCTGCGTTGTCTTGGCTGTGTGCTTGGGGTCATTGTCCTGTTGGAAGGTGAACCGTCACCCCAGTCTAAAGTGCTGAGTACTCTGGAGCAGGTCTTCATCAAGGATCTCTGCACTTTGCTCCATTCATCTTCCCCTCGATCCTGACTAGTCTCCCAGTCCTTGACACAGAAAACCTCCCCGTAGGGATTTTGTCCAGGTTTCCTCCAGATGTGACGCTTGGCATTCATACCAAAGAGTTCAATCTTAGTTTCATCAGAACAGAGAATCTTGTTTCTCATGGTCTGAGAGTCTTTAGGTGCCTTCTGGCAAACTCCAAGCGAGCTGTCATGTGCCTTCTGATGAGCGGCTTCCGTCTGGCCACTACCATAAATGCCCGATTGGTGGAGTGCTGTAGAGATGGTTGTCCTTCTGAAAGGTTCTACCATCTCCACAGATGAACTCTGGAGCTCTGTCAGAGTGACCATCGGGTTCTTGGTCACCTCCCTGACCAAGGCCCTTTTCCCCGAGTGCTCAGTTTGGCCAGGCGGCCAGCTCTAGGAAGAGCCTCTGTGGTTCCAAACTTCTTCCATTTAAGAATGATGGAGGCCACTGTGTTCTTAGGGACTTTCAATGCTTCAGAAATGTTTGGTACCGTTCCCCATATCTGTGCCATGTCACAATCACGTGTCGGAGCTCTACGGACAATTTTGCTCTGACATGCATTGTCAACTGTGGGACCTTATATAGACAGGTGTCTGCCTTTCCAAATCATGTCCAATCAATTGAATTTACCACAGGTGGACTCTAATCAAGTTGGAGAAACATCTCAAGGATGATCAATGGAAACAGGATGACCCTGAGCTCAATTTCACCTCTCATAGCAAAGAGTCTGAATGCTTATCTAAATAAGGCATTTCTGTTTATTTGTTTTAATAAATATGGACGTTTAATGACGCGCATAATGTCACTGTCATTATGCGTGTAGATTGAGGAGGAACATTTTTATTTAATGCATTTTAAAATAAGGCTGTAAAGTAACATGTGGTTAAAGTTAAGGGGTCTGAAAACTTTCCGAATGCACTGTACATCCACAATATAATGTGACTGTTCCTGTCAGGATTCTTCCAAATAGGGAAGGAGCAGAGTCATAATGGGGCGGCAGGATAGCCTAGTGGTTAGAGTGTTGGACTAGTAACCGAAAGGTTGCAAGTTCAAATCCTCGAGCTGACAAGGTACAAATCTGTCGTTCTGCCCCTGAACAGGCAGTTAACCCACTGTTCCTAGGCCGTCATTGAAAATAAGAATTTGTTCTTAACTGACTTGCCTAATTAAATAAAAGGTTTAAAACATTTTTTTTAATTAAAAATAATCAGTCATTCATTTCATGTAGAGGGGAAATTATGGGTAGTTTCTGTTGTCCAGCCTTTCAACAAAAATCTACTGGAGATCAGTGGCTATATTGATTCATTCTGATGGCATTTTCAAAGTGCAATTATGCATAGAGCGCTCTGTAACACCATGGCGGACATGGTATCATTAAACAAGGCACAATTAAAAGTTCCCGGCAATGTTCCAGTCGGTGGCTGCAATTCTCATCTTTCTCATTTTAGTCAATGTGCTGCATTGGCAAGCACGATCCTCATCATTTCTAAAAGAGGTACTTGAACACTGGGAAGTCCCCCCCTCAGGAACAGAACAATGCACATGCTGTACACTCTTCAGTCAGTGGAGTCAAGCACAAAACACACATACACCTGCTCACCTAAACTCTCCAGAAGAAGGTACAGTAGTGAGGACTGGGTATTGTCTGAATAGGCCTCCAACTCCTGGAGGTTTCTATAAGCTCGGTCTTCCATGTCCTTCTCCTGTTGGCAACAGTAGAGACATATATCAAATAAATTAAACGGAACTAGAATTGAATCCACACAAATCCATGACCTAAAATGCAACATTTGCTTACTCTCTCAGAGATTATCCTAAGCATCCACCTCTTTGTCAGGTAGTGTTTCTTCACCGCCTGCAAAAGGAGATATTTGAAGATGTTTAAAACAGCTTTTCCAATGGATGTGTACTATGTTTAATGCTATGCATCAAATACAATTTATTTATAAAGCCCTTCTTACATCAGCTGATATCTCAAAGTGCTGTACAGAAACCCAGCCTAAAACCCCAAACAGCAAGCAATGCAGGTGTAGAAGCAAGGTGGCTAGGAAAAACTCCCTAGAAAGACCAGAACCTAGGAAGAAACCAGGCTATATGCAAAGTCCAAACGATATACAGGCGACTGTAATAGCCGCAGTTGAAAATACAGCACTGAAAATGAAAACAGAAGATGTCTACTTCAGACAGACCCTCCATAGTTCTGCACTGACAGGCTGCACTGGGGGGTCGTCCCTGTAGATCTCCTCCACTGTAGTCTTCCAGAACTGCATCCGCATCAGACCTATAGTCTTCTGGGAAACAGAGTCCTTCACCTTGGAGAGAAACAAAAAACGAGGGTTTTCTCAATCCCTTTCAGAAGACTTCATTGAATGAGTTTAAACTGTTAGGCATATAGAGTTGCACAAAAAATGTATTGCTTTACTAGACCCTTCCCTCACTGTTATCCATGTTCATATCTAGGTCTATAGGTTGATGTGTTATTCTTGCCATAACAGCATTATCTTCAATAGCAGGATGCCTGAACATCAACACGTAGCTCTGGACAAGTATTGGACATACAGTGGGGCAAAAAAGTATTTAGTCAGCCACCAATTGTGCAAGTTCTCCCACTTAAAAAGATGAGAGGTCTGTAATTCCCATCATAGGTACACTTCAACTATGACAGACAAAATGAGATAAAAAAAATCACATTAAGATTTTTAATGAATTTATTTGCAAATTATGGTGCAAAATAAGTATTTGGTCAATAACAAAAGTTAATCTCAATACTTGTTACATACCCTTTGTTGGCAATGACAGGGGTCAAACGTTTTCTGTAAGTCTTCACAAGGTTCACACACTGTTGGTATTTTGGCCCATTCCTCCATGCAGATCTCCTCTAGAGCAGTGACGTTTTGGGGCTGTTGCTGGGCAACACGGACTTTCAACTCCCTCCAAAGATTTTCTATGGGGTTGACATCTGGAGACTGGCTAGGCCACTCCAGGACCTTGAAATGCTTTTTACGAAGCCATTCCTTCGTTGCCCGGGCGGTGTGTTTGGGATCATTGTCATGCTGAGAGACCCAGCCACGTTTCATCTTCAATGCCCTTGCTGATGGAAGGTGGTTTTCACTCAAAATCTCACGATACATGGCCCCATTCATTCTTTCCTTTACACGGATCAGTCGTCCTGGTCCCTATGCAGAAAAACAGCCCCAAAGCATGATGTTTCCACCCCCATGCTTCACAGTAGGTATGGTGTTCTTTGGTTGCAACTCAGCACTCTTTGTCCTCCAAACACGACGAGTTGAGTCTATTTTTGTTTCATCGGACCATATGACATTCTCCCAATCTTCTTCTGGATCATCCAAATGCTCTTTAGCAAACTTCAGACGGGCCTGGACATGTACTGGCTTAAGCAGGGGGACACGTCTGGCACTGCAGGATTTGAGTCCCTTGCGGCGTAGTGTGTTACTGATGGTAGGCTTTGTTACTTTGGTCCCAGCTCTCTGCAGGTCATTCACTAGGTCCCCCCGTGTGGTTCTGGGATTTTTGCTCACCGTTCTTGTGATCATTTTGACCCCACGGGGTGAGATCTTGCGTGGAGCCCCAGATCGAGGGAGATTATCAATGGTCTTGTATGTCTTCCATTTCCTAATAATTGCTCCCACAGTTGATTTCTTCAAACCAAGCTGCTTACCTATTGCAGATTCAGTCTTCCAAGCCTGGTGCAGGTCTACAATTTTGTTTCTGGTGTCCTTTGACAGCTCTTTGGTCTTGGCCATAGTAGAGTGTGACTGTTTGAGGTTGTGGACAGGTGTCTTTCATACTGATAACAAGTTCAAACAGGTGCCATTAATACAGATAACGAGTGGAGGACAGAGGAGCCTCTTAAAGAAGAAGTTACAATTCTGTGAGAGCCAGAAATCTTGCTTGTAGGTGACCAAATACTTATTTTCCACCATAATTTGCAAATACATTCATAAAAAATCCTACAATGTGATTTTCTGGATTTTTTCCCCCTCATTTTGTCTGTCATAGTTGAAGTGTACCTATGATGAAAATTACAGGCCTCTCATCTTTTTAAGTGGGAGAACTTGCACAATTGGTGGCTGACTAAATACTTTTTTGCCCCAGTGTATGACCACCCCATTGAGGATTATAGTATCATCATTTCCAATATATGCATATACAGTGGGGAGAACAATTATTTTATACACTGCTGATTTAGCAGGTTTTCCTACTTACAAAGCATGTAGAGGTCTGTCATTTTTATCATTGGTACACTTCAACTGTGAGAGACGGAATCTAAAACAAAATCCAGAAAATCACATTTGTATGATTTTTAAGTAATTAATTTGCATTTTATTGCATGACATAAGTATTTGATCACCTACCAACCAGTAAGAATTCCAGCTCTCACAGACCTGTTCGTTTTTCTTTAAGAAGCCCTCCTGTTCTCCACTCATTACCTGTATTAACTGCACCTGTTTGAACTCGTTACCTGTATAAAAGACACCTTTCCACACACTCAATCAAACAGACTCCAACCTCTCCACAATGGCCAAGACCAGAGAGCTATGTAAGGACATCAGGGATACAATTGTAGACCTGCACAAGGCTGGGATGGGCTACAGGACAATAGGCAAGCAGTTTGGTGAGAAGGCAACAACTGTTGGCACAATTATTAGAAAATGGAAGAAGTTCAAGATGACGGTCAATCATTCTCGGTCTGGGGCTCCATGCAAGATCTCACCTCGTGGGGCATCAATGATCACGAGGAAGGTGAGGGATCAGCCCAGAACTACACGGCAGGACCTGGTCAATGACCTGAAGAGAGCTGGGACCACAGTCTCAAAGAAAACCATTAGTAACACACTACGCCGTCATGGATTAAAATCCTGCAGTTCACGCAAGGTCCCCCTGCTCAAGCCAGCGCATGTCCAGCCCCGTCTGAAGTTTGCCATTGACCATCTGGATGATCCAGAGGAGGAATGGGAGAAGGTCATGTGGTCTGATGAGACAGAAATATAGCTTTTTGGTCTAAACTCCACTCGCTGTGTTTGGAGGAAGAAGGATGAGTGCAACCCCAAGAACACCATCCAACCGTGAAGCATGGAGGTGGAAACATAATTATTTGGGGATGCTTTTCTGCAAAGGGGACACGACGACTGCACCGTATTGAGGGGAGGATGGATGGGGCCATGTATTGCGAGATCTTGGCCAACAACCTCCTTCCTTCAGTAAGAGCATTGAAGATGGGTCGTGGCTGGGTCTTCCAGCATGACAACAACCCGAAACACACAGCCAGGGCAACTAAGGAGTGGCTCCATAAGAAGCATTTCAAGGTCCTGGAGTGGCCTCGCCAGTCTCCAGACCTGAACCCAATAGAAAATCTTTGGAGGGAGCTGAAAGTCCGTATTGCCCAGCGACAGCCTCGAAACCTGAAGGATCTGGAGAAGGTCTGTATGGAGGAGTGGGCCAAAACATCCTGCTGCAGTGTGTGCAAACCTGGTCAAGAACTACAGGAAACGTATGATCTCTGTAATTGCAAACAAAGGTTTCTGTACCAAATATTAAGTTCTGCTTTTCTGATGTATCAAATACTTATGTCATACTTAAAAATCATACAAATGTGATTTTCTGGATTTTTGTTTTAGATTCCGTCTCTCACAGTTGAAGTGTACCTATGATAAAAAAATGCTTTGTAAGTAGGAAAACCTGCAAAAACAGCAGTGTATCAAATACTTGTTCTCTCCACTGTATCTTCATACAGCGCCTTCAGAAAGTATTCACACCCCTCAACTCTTTACATATTTTGTTTTACAGCTTGAATTTAAAATGGATTAAATTGAGATTTTTTTGGTCACTGGCCTACACACAATACCCCATAATGTCAAAGTGGAATTATGTTTTTCTAAATGTTTACAAATGAATACAAAATAAAAACCTGAAATGTATTGAGTCAATAAGCATTCAACCCATTTGTTATGGCAAGCCAAAATAAGTTCAGGGTTAAAAATGTATTAAACAAGTCACATAAGTTGCATGGACTCACTGTGTGCAATAGTGTTTAACATGATTTTTGAATGACTACCTCATCTCTGTACCACACACATACAGATAATTGTAAGGTTCCTTAGTTCAAGCAGTGAATTTAAAACAGAGATTCAACCACAAAGACCGGGGAGGTTTTCCAATGCCTCGCAAAGGGCACCTATTGGTAGATGGCAATTTTTTTTTAAAAGCAGACATTGAAAATCCTTTTGAGCATGGTGAAGTTATTAATTACACTTTGGATGGTGTATCAATACACCCAGTCACTAGAAAGATACAGGTGTCCTTCCTAACTCAGTTGCCGGAGAGGACGTAAACCGCTCAGGGATTTCACCATGAGGCCAATGGTGACTAAAACCATTACAGAGTTTAATGGCTGTGATAGGAGAAAAATGGAGGATGGATCAACAACATTGTAGTTACTCCACAATAATAACCTAATTGACAAGCGTGAAACAAAGGAAGCCTGTACAGAATAAATATATTCCAAAACAGGCATCCTGTTTGCAATAAGGCACTAAAGTAAAACTGCAAAACATGTGGCAAAGAAATTACCCTTATGTCCTGAATAAAAAGTGTTATATTTGGGGCATATTTAACACAACACGTCACGGAGTTCCACTCTTCATATTTGCAAGCATGGTGGTGGCTGCGTCCAGGTGTTCAAAGCTCTTAAGAGACTTACCCAGAAAGACTGGGTTGTAATCACTGCCAAAGGTGCTTCTACAAAGTATTGACTCAGGGGTGTGAATACTTATGTAAACGAGATATTTCTGTATTTAATTTTAAATGCATTTGAAAAAATCTTTTCACTTTGTCATTATGAAGTATTGTGTTAAGATGAGTGATATTTAAATATTTAAAAAATATTCTCTGTGGGCTGGAAGCCTGCTAATATTCCATTTTGAATTCAGGCTGTAACACAAAATGTAGAACAAGTCAAGGGTACTCAGTACTGAGCTTGCTGGAATACCTGCCTGAGCCAGCTCGACATTGAAGGCCCTCAGGGCCAGTGAGGAGCGTCGGGCATCCTCAGGGAGAAGCAGGGAGGACACAAAACCGTCATAGTCCCGAGACCTGGGGAAACAAGGCAGTGAACACAGGCAAGTTAATCAAAACAAGTCAAGTGTAATGCTAGTGGTGGACTAACTTCTTCACAATGAAAACATTGGATGCAGTAACACACGTAACAAAAACAAACAACTAGCCAGGGTTGGGGTCAATTCCATTTCAATTCAGTATATACAGTGAAAGTCCAATTCTCTTCAAAGCATTTCATTGAGGAACATTTGGACAATGTAGCCAGTCACAGAGGGCCCATGCAATTTGTGCATAGAAGGATGCTTGCAAGTCATACCATTTAGAGCCATATTTAACTAACTAGCAAGTTGGCTTGCTTACCTCACAATATCGATACAGTATTTTTCGTTGTGCTGCGACTCTATAGTCGAGTTTGTTGAAGCTCGTAGACATTTCACTTCTGTAGGTCGTTGAATGCAAATAGCGTGTGGCAATATCTTTCTTTGGAGTGAGCGAAACACCGAACATTTTGTGGTTAATAATCCATGCTTTGCACTAATACCAGATGCCATGTTGACAACATACCCTTCAACTTTCACCCTTACCTTGTGTCGCAACAAAAGTCTTCCTCCCTATTTAATTTGTGTTCCGCTTTCTGTTGTATTTTTAAATACAGAACACTCGTTTTAGGTAAAGTATTTGTCTCAAGTTAGTTAATTATTGGTTAACTTTGCTAATTTAGCGAACAATATGTAGCAGCTACAACTGTGCATTTCAGTGTCATTTATAGTGGACGTTTTCAGCAGGCAAAGTAAACAGAACATCATGTGCTCTTCTTGTCTTGGACAAGTCATATGACTTCCCTCGCGTTGATTATGGTAGCTAAAAAGTAGAGTGAGGCAGGCGTACACTTTCAATGTCTATGCTATCATATGGCAACACTTTCAGTGAATGGTCATTTTGCGTTGCTCCTGATATGGATTGGTATTTGGCTTTCGGAGTGCAACAATATTGGGTAAGGGCCGTCGTTTCTAGCTCGCTAGCAAAACTTTCACAATCAGACTAAGAAGTTAACAAGCGCTAGCCTGCTCGCTAGCTAGGTTGGTTGTGCTTGTGCTGCTGTCTAAAAGAGGCAGACAATAATCTTGTTAGGACATCCTGTGAGGAGCATTTATCTGACTTCGTAGTCCCGTGTATTTAAGTTAGTAGAGCATGGCTCATGCAGTTCCAGATTTGTGGGTTCTATTCCCAAGGAAAATGTATGGACTAAAATGTTAAATGTATGAGGGTAAATTAGTATTCCCTACCTATGTTCTGGGATTATAAACTAACCAACTAATGCATTCATAATTTGGTCAGTTATAGCAAGCCAGTTGCTTGATTATAATGTTTATCTATTGCAGTGGCAGCAGTAAAGTGCAATGTCATTCTTGTCTCTGACAACAGAGATAACGGCATGCTGTCCATTTGTGAATATAGTCAAGTGACGAAGTCTTTGGCACGCACACGTTGCTTCACTGCAAGCTGAGGACCCATCTGAAATACACTGTGTGTGTGTGTTTATTATAACTGACCAAATTATGAATGCATTAGTTGGTTAGTTTATAATCCCAGAACATAGGTAGGGAATACTATTTTACCCTCATACATTTGACATTTTAGTCCATACATTTTCATATTAGTATTTTTTTGTACGTTGCTAATGTTAAAAACATTTTATGCATGAAATAACTCCTCCCCTATTCTTGACAAAATTATATTGTTATTTAAAGTACAAATCTGAAGTCCACGGTAAAGTACACGTCATTGCATTGAGGCAGAGATGTTTCTTTGGTCACCACCCATCTTGAAGTTTCCGGGTAGTTGGATATAATCAACACTAGAGAGCAGTATTGTATAGTGCTGTGCTTGTATCTCAAATTATATAAATCAATTCCTAGTAATCAATTCTCAAGTTTGTCTGTTTTTTACAGACCCTGTCTTTACTTTGTTACAACAACCTCTCCAGCATTTCTCTCATCCTATCAACTAGCATAAGCTGTCATATGTTGTCTAATGTCATAGAATACCCATTTGAAGGTCTCAAGTTAAAGCTGCAAAAATGCAACTTTTTGGGCGACCCCACAAAATTCACATAGCAATGTGAGTTATAGAGCTCATTGAAAGCATGTCTATGAAGCGGGAGATCTGTTATGTGCCCTATTTCTATGCTTTCTGTTTTAAAGTTACATTTTTGCGTCTTTTACTATTGTTTTTGTACGACCAGCTTCAAACTGCTAAAAATACAATATTTTTGGTTATGGAATATATATTTCACAGTGGTTTAGATGGTACAATGATTCTCTACACTATACTTGCCTGTTTTGTTACTTTAACTGAAATCAGGTGTGATATCTGCATATTGTATCTTGCATAGTGCATCTTTATTAACCCTTACCGTAGCCATTTCAACTTCAATTTGGTGACAAGCATTAAGACGTACCAAGGATCCCGGATAGCAAAGAACTTGGTCTGAAGTGGGCCAAGGCTTTTTCTTCTGGAAAACATTTAGTCACATGACCAACACTCTTTTGACACATTGACGCACTGATAATAAGTCAATTGTTTGAGTGTTTTTGGACTCAACTCAATAAATGTGTCACAAGTACTTTTACTTTAAAGAAAACATTTATAAACATTTTCACTGCAGATCTTGATTTCTTTGAATGCAGTTTGTCTATTTTGCATCAGGTTTAATGCAATATGGACTCAGGAGAAGTGCATCATCATGAGTAAATAAAGTTGAAACAACTGGATATTTGTTCTCCACAGTCCCTCATTGGGCGATGACCTCCTATCGCCGTACCCCTACGGCCATAGCCATGGACCCTCGCACTCCCACCGTCATGTCCGAGACTGCCAGTCTGTTGTCCATGGCAACGTCACCCACCAGACCTGGCCTGCCAGCAACCACACTGGGGTGCCCGTGGCTGAGTCGAAAGTCTTCATCTCTGACGTCCCTGGCACAACCCGATGGGTCACAGGTCAGTGGAGAAAATACCCCTATAGCCATATAGCCATATGCTATTCAGCAGTTTAAACACCATACCCTTACAATATTAGGCTTTTGTCAAGTGAGATTCTTTTCCAATTTTTTGTCTAAAATTAAGAAATGATTTCCTCCCTGCCACAGGTCACATTACAGTGGTCCACGACCCCCTGAGGACGGTGTCTGTGCTGGAGCCTGGAGGGCCGGGAGGGTGTGGGATGAACCAGAGGGAGGCGGTGGAGGAAACTGCTAGAGCCGGCAGTTGTCTCTATGCCCAGAATGGAGGTTTCTTTGATACTAGGACCGGGGAGTGTTTGGGGAATCTAGTGAGTGACGGGGTGCAAGTGAGGGACAGCAAAGGGTTGCAGAATGCCCAGTTTGGCATCCGGAGGGACGGGACGCTGGTGTTTGGGTAAGAGCTGCCGGTCTCGTTGAATTTCCTTCTTATTATCTCTCTGTACCTCAACTTGAGCTCCATTTGTGGTTGTAATGTGTATAATTTCTAACAGAAATTTGGACTTCATAACTTTTTCTAGACATGCTGTCAAGGCTTGTATTTGAGATTGTGAAACACTGATCCTGTTATCATAAAATACAAAGATCTTATGTTTATTTGCTCAAACACAAAGGCCTTTATTACATGCTACGATTATTACTCATTCTAAATTATCGCAAGTCTTATCTCATCTCCCTAACAGCAATTATTATTATTGTTTCTCCATATGAAACTTTAATGAACTTCCGCTAGCCAAACCTCCATGCCCAAATTAAGCCACCCAATGAAAACACACGCACATGCCACAATAACCCTATCGCGTAAATGACGTCTACTTTGGAACATAACCAGTTAGATTAGGACGGTACTCCCTGTTCCCTGGAGAAGTGTGTTGTGTTGACCGGTCAGTCATTCCGTGTAGAGTATTGGCTCTACCTTGGAATTTTCCTGTTTCCCAGATAATGGTGTTTACGTTAAGGTACGTTTGATGGGGAAAATTAAGAGCAGTGAAAAAAGCAGTGGTCCCTAAACCGATAAAACCAGCCAAGTAATATTGTAATGGCAGAATCACCAAACCATTCACTGTGTCCAATGTGCCCCCCACATCTCATTCCCCCCATAGATTTCTCTTAGGTTAGAGTCCGAGGGCTTTGAACACTAAGCTATTTAATTAACTGTCACAAATTGAAGTACAAACATTTATTGTGGGGCCAACAAAGCTAGCCAGGTGAAAACACTGTGTACAGAGATTCAGGATGCACTTGAGCTTTTTGGCTGACTAAGCCATGTGTTATCTCACTAGATTGCTGAATGTACCCTTTTTAACATGAGTATCAAAGCATGTGATCTCATGAGTACCTTGTTCCACAGTTGGTTATTCCTTTCTTGAGATATGACTGACTGGTGTTATTTGATGCTGTTTGGGGGTAACTTGACTTTTTCCTCATGTTTGTCCCTGATTTACCCTCTCTACATCCTGTTTCTCTACTTCTTTTTGTCTCAAGTTATCTCTCTGAGGAGGACGTTCAGGATGAAGCCAACCCCTTTGTGCAGTTGGTCAGTGGGGTGGTGTGGCTGCTCCGAAACAGCCAGGTCTACATTAACCAGAGCATAGAGGCTGAGTGTGACACGACACAGGAGACAGGTAGCTACTGCAGGATACTGAGGATGTCTTCAACTTAGGCATACTTACTTAAAATGCTAGAGATATATGTAGTTAGTATTGACATATTTTAATATTACTTTAGGTAAAAGTCTCCATTAAATGCAGGTCTAGCATCGGCTTACTCAACCATTAGATTAGGAAGTAAAAAGCAGGACTGGCCTTACGTCAGCACTTGGTGGTAACTTTGTCCTAGACTTGATGTAGAAATCTGTTTTTGGCTTCACGTCACTCATATAACATGGCCATTTAAATCATCAGGGAGTTGTCAAAATACATCATAAAAAATACATTTAGAAATATGAAGAGAAATTGCATTTGGCACAATTGACAAATGCATATGGTGAAACCCTGTTTGCCCATTCGGATTATGTAGAATACATCATTGTTGTTTTTATCAAATTCAGCCAGTATGCTTCAATTAAATTTTCATGCTTTTGATTCCGCAGGGAATTTCCGCCATTTTGTGGACGTAGTATCAGCCAGGACAGCGGTTGGTCACGATCAGGAGGGGAAACTAATCCTGTTCCACATAGACGGACAGACTGACCGGAGAGGGTAAGAATGGACAAGAGATGAGGAGTTGAGCAAAGGGAGGGAGAAGAGGGTAAGGAGATAGAAAGGGTGGAAAATAATACAGGTGTAATTGGGGGAGGGTGAAAAAGTGTGTGGGGGGGGGGGGGGGGGGGGGGGGGGGAGAATTGGTTGGTCAAAGTGATGGAGAGTGAAAGGAATGTGAGACAATGCAGGTTTGATTGGAGGCAGAAGTGGGGCCATTTAGGCATATGAAGAGAGATGGGGCTAAGTAAAAAGGCTCTAATCAATTCTATTGATCTGGCTTTCTCTGCACCAGTGCAATGAACAAATTACCTCGTTAACCTAGAGTTTCATGAGTTTAAGACATTGCTTTGGAAAGACCACAAGGGGACATGTCTGTTCATGTCCATGGCCTCTCCACTCTATCAGGCCATATAAAGTCAATAAATCTTATCTAGTAAGCGCAGTCTCTCGGTGCAAATCATACCAACCATTGACCTACTCCAATGAATTGACCTTATTTGTCACACAATTAACATTGCTTCAGAAGTCCTTATGGATTTGTTTTGCTTTAAATGCAAGCACCTTCCTCCTATATGGCCCTATGGTACAGTACTGTACTAGTGGTTTCTCCTCTCTCTAGTATGAATCTTTGGGAGGTGGCAGATTTTCTGAAAGGTCAGGGGGTCATCAATGCCATCAACCTGGATGGGGGTGGTTCCTCCACTTATGTGGCGAACGGCTCATTGGCCAGCTACCCCTCGGACCACTGGTAAGCCAATCAGAAAGCTCACCACATATTCATTGCAATGACATTACAAGGTTTATGGAGCTGCTTTTTGTGGCTTTATTTTAGTCATATGTTGTTGCTGTTTGACACACTGTAAATTATAATATTCATGATATTCATTCTCTCACCTGCTCTTTGTCTCCATGCTCCTCTATTCCCTCCTTCAGTCTCTCAAACCCCATGTGGCGCTGCCCTCGGCGGGTCTCCACCATCCTGTGCGTCCACCAGCCCCAGTGTCAGCCTGAGGACTGCAGCGGGCACGGGACGTGCATCAATGGGCACTGCCAATGCCAGGAGGGTAGGAGTGGGACTGGCTGTGACACCCTGGTGTGCCAACCTCCCGCCTGTGGTGCCCACGGTGTCTGTACACAGGGTGAGTGAGGAGTGGGTACAGTTTTTCTCTCCTCTCGAGGTCTGAACCAGCTCTCTGAGGTTACAATGAAATGCCTCTCCTATTTCTCTATTCTCTTTCTCTCATCTCATCTCTCTCCTGGTGCAGATGGCTGTGCGTGTGACGCTGGATGGAGAGGGAAGAACTGCAGCCAAGGTAATCAGCCTCTCTGTCTCTCTCTCTGGCTTGGTTTGTTTACACAACAAGTCTGTCATTTCTCCTGGTGTGAAACATGTTGCTTGTCCCCAGGACCCTATGATTTGTGAAGAATGTGCTCTGTCGAGCTTTGGCAATTACGGTTGGTAGTTATAACTTTCACATTCCAGGGCAGTACTTTAACACCTCCTAGACCTCACATTTTCTTTCACTCACTGCACCTTCTCCCAACCCAATGGCCCTATAATACACTCTTTACCTTCCTGACCAAACCTGTGTCCTACATAACTGTATACAATGACATATTGTCCTCATGTCTTGTAATACTCCCTCCAAAATCTACAGTATCTGACCGTCTACCTATCACAGCTTACTAGTGTATTTTAACTTATTTTCTCTGTCTCGCTCAGTGTGTGATTTGGGTTTCTATGGAGACGGCTGCAACCAGACATGCAACTGCACTAACGGGGGCTTATGTGACACTGTTCACGGTGACTGCAGCTGCCCCATTGGTTTCCGTGGCGACTCCTGTGAACAAGGTGTGTTGCTAGTAGTGCAGCAGGATAAGTGTGTAACCCTGATTGATTGGTGTACACCTAAAACAACCTTTATGACCCTCCAAAGCAAATTCGTAATCCCCTATCAATCCCTAATTTCTCTTTCACATTCCCAGACTTTCCCCTCACCTGTTTTAGCAATATCACCTTGGAGTGCTTCCAATGTTATGCCTTATTCCCAGTCTCACAGGGATAACGGTGAGCAACAAAAGCTTTCCCAGTGGTCTGGCTAGAACATTCTCCCCCTCTGTACGACTTCTGCCAATAGTCTTGCTCCAAATCTCTGAATGAGAACTGCTGGAACACATTAGCCCTAATATGCTAAGCCTTCGTTATATCACTTCCTTGGCACTCTGATGCCCAAATCCTGGACTGAATACCTGTGGCGTTGGAGATTAAATTAAGCTATTGTTGATGTCTTATTGTCTTGTCAGAGCTGTTAAACTCTTCATGTTCATCAATGCTGTAGTTCCCATGTATTATGGACTAGCTTATGTGTGACAATTACATATTGGGAACATTATCTTAAAATCCCTAAGAAGGTCTAGGAAACTAAAACATTGGTACGAACCCTGGATGTTGCAAGCTAAAGCAGTAGTTTTCAGCAGGGAAGTTTCTTTACATTAAAGCTTTATTGTATTTTCCAGTGACATCTCACCCTGTTTCCCTGGTGTCTCGCATCACTTCCTGTGTTCTCCTCAGAGTGTCCTCTGGGTTTGTACGGGCTGGACTGTGGGCAGGAGTGCCAGTGCCAGGACATGTGCCCATGTGACCCGGTCACAGGAAGCTGCAATGCCCTGTTCCAGGGAGAGAAGAACCAGAGCATACACAGAGGTATGGAACCACCTGTTACTCCCCCACCTACTCAGAGCACTAGTAGTTGCAGTAACTAAATGGATCACAACATACTGCATAAAGAGGTTACAAGCATCTTCATGATTTCTGCACCTCGGCCTCTAAAAAGTACTAATAGTTTCATAGTTGTCGTCCTGTAAAGTGTCTTGTACAGTATGTGGACCACTTCATTCTAAGCCTGCTAGCATAGGTTTTCTCCCAAACATGACTTGTCTGTTTTTATTGGTTACCCATCATTACATGGTACAGACATTCAGGATTTGTTTCAGTTGGCTGTATGTAGTCTAGGGCTGTCCCCAACTAAAAAGATCTTGGTCGACTGAAGTCTGTTCTTTCGCCAAATCGATTGGTTGACATTTTTAAATGTGTATTTCTCCATATAGACACATCCTATGTAGTTTGTTAAAATCAACTATATGCATTGAGCTTGTCTGATGCTTTTAGCTCACTGTTTGAAATAAGACACATGACTCAAGAGGGAGTCATAGATCTAGATAACCAGAAGAAAAATCTTAACCTGACCCAACCATCCTCTTCCCTCTCCTGATGGCTTTTGCAGATTCTGCCATTACTCTCCCGAAGTTGCTGGTAATTGGCTACACGAGGAGTCGGCAACCTTTTTTCATGTGGCATGCCAATTTATCTTACCATTTCTACCGATCTGTGTGCCAGTTATGGTTTTCATATGCACATTTATAAAAAAGTCTTCATATCTCAATCATTGTCATGTGGTTACTCAAAATTATATCTAAATTAAAATGATACAAACCTAAAAAGTAACTTCTATTGCTGTTGGCCAACTAAAAATAGCCTACATAAAGCCAACAAATAAAAACATTGCAGCCTACTGATATAAAATATCCTATAAATCACACTGGTTATGCATGGCCTGTCTGCAATGAACTTGAAACATTTCTATCAACTATTAACTTGAGTCTGGTCTGAAGCTTGCTCTAGCAAACTTGCAGCATTGTATAAAATATTCTGGGCCCTCAGGTTCCTGCTCCAGTGAGCATGGGACAGACACCGCTGTAGGCTATTTGCGCAAGTGATAAGAAGCAGTGCTTGACTTGGGCAGGAGCTCACCGGTGCGGAGTACCGACACCTCAAATGTCCTACTGCTTGAGCTCCTGTACCTCTTATAGAATATTAGCTAAAAACTATTGTGGAGCTCATGCACCTAAATATAAACAGCACCAGCACCCAAAATGGGGCCGGGACCTATTTCAGTCTAAGTCAACCACTGATGAGAAGTGATCAGGTAGGCCTATTTAGTGACATTTCCACTGGATCAGAGCATGACATTTTTCCATTCACACTGAGTGGTCTTTGAAAGGGAGAGCGCTGGATTTTTCAAATACATTTAAGGTATTACTGTCATTCTCAATGGATGTTAAAACATACTTTTTTTGCTTGCTGTTTGAGGTGAAGAAAACATAACTTTGAGAAGCTCCACAGCTCATTAGTCGTGATGTGTTAAGACAATCAGAAATACTATCAGATCCCCAAATGGGCACATTTTATATGCTTACATTTGTGAGCAGGCCAGGTAGCCTATAGGCCTACTTCTAAGTGTAATCAGGTGCGTGTCCTTACTCAACATTGTCTTTTGTCTGGAGCACTCCTGTCAATGACTAAATTGAATTGGCAAAATTCGTAAAGAAATAAACCAACTTGTTCCTCACAAGTGTTGCATAGGTTGTGTGCTCTGCAAACAATGTGTCCACTCCGACAATGAGAACGGTAAAAGGAATAATATATTGAATGCATTAACAGAAATGACCATAGCTGAACAAACATTGTAGATTAAGAATTAACGGTAAATGTACTACTGGTGATATCTTTAATGTGGAACTGATAGACGCTAACAATCAAACGCAAAAAAATCACACAATGAATGTGCACAAATTGGTGGGAGAAAGTGCATTCTGGAGAGAAGTGCATTGTGCATCTGGGCGAGTCATGGTCAATCCGACGTCTGCATTGGCCATACAGCATTTATGGTGAATCGGCCTCTGCAGAAGTCATGGCATTCACGCTTCGCAGCGCAGTGCAGAGCTGTTGTAAAGGAGGTAGTACAGCTCCCATCTACCGTCAACCAATAATGTCAATGCGGAGCTATACAGGGCCCTCCGCATTGGTTCATCTGGGAGGCTGCTGCATGCCTCTGGAGGCACCGTAATTGCGTTACACCCTCCATACGGCGCCTCCGACCACATCTCGGATCTAGCATAAATTGGCTTTTTGTCTAGGCCTTCGCAATAGATTAGTTCACTGAGATGGCCGTGTGTGTGATACACGCATGCTACTGGTCGACAAAAAAAAAAAATCTTGGTTGACCAACAGCCTGTCAACTAATTGGGGGGGGCACCCTAATGTAGTCGCCCCGTGTGTCTAGTGTTCTCATTGTAGTACAAATCAGGAAGGTTTATCTCTGAGATGATCTCAGCTGTCCCAGCACACCCAGACTCATTTCCCTTCCATGTATTACCTCATTTTCTCTTCCCCTCTCTTTTGTTCCTGTCTGTCATTTTACATCCCTTCTTGTTCGTTACTTGTTGGCTATATGCAGTGTTGTAACGAAGTACAAAAGGGGAAATAATCATTTACAATGGTGTTTGTTCTTCACTGGTTGCCCTTTTCTTGTGGCAACAGGTCATAAATCTTGCTGCTGTGATGGCACACGGTGGTATTTCACCCAGTAGATTTGAGTTTATCAATTTGAGTTTTCTTGTTCTTTGCTGGTCTGTAATCTGAGGGAAATATGTGTCTCTATTGTCATACATTTGGCAGGAGGTTAGGAAGTGCAGCTCAGTTTCCACTTAATTTTGTGGGCAGTGTGCACATAGCGTGTGTTCTCTTGAGAGCCTGGTCTGCCAAGGTGGCCTTTCTCAGTAGCAAGGCTATGTTCACATATTCAAAGCTTTCCTTCATTTTAGGTCAGTCAGTGGTCCGGTATTCTGCCGCTCTGTATTCTGTTTAGACACATTGGAAATAATTATTTTAGTTCTCTTGATTTGGTTGGGTCTAATTGTGTTGGACCAGCTGGCTTGGGGGACTCTTCTCCATGTTAATGTCTGTGTAGGGGATGACTTTGTTATGGAAGGTTTGGTAATCACTCGCTCTCTGTCTGCATCTCCCCCTCCCTTATTCTGCTGGTTGTGTCCATATGTAGGGCATAGTAGGGATGTGTTCATGAGCTCTACTAAACTATGACAGGCCCGTGCAAACTCTAATCTCACCACTTTGTTTTACTTTAGTTATCTCTGTGGGATCCACCACCTCTATTTACTCTGGTTCTATGTTGGTGGCGTTTTTATGTGTGGGGGTTGTAACATCAACGCCACACTACACTGACTCATTCCCTCTCATTCTAGTGTGTTCTCACTCACCCCCTCCCGCAGTCCTTCATCCCATGTCCTCCAAGGTTGATCTCCCTCTCTGAGCATAGCCCAGGACAGTGCTCTTTATCAGGATGATGGGCTGACTGGCCCTCACCACAGTCTACTGACTGCCTGGCTGCCACTTACAACACACGTGTAGGAGTTTAAAATATTAATACCCTTGTAAAAGAGAGGAGGGTTAAGGGGGGCTTAATCAAGCTGTGTTGGGATGTATGTCACAAACTAGAGTAACCCTAATAAATCCCCAGTCCTTTACATATGTACAGTTGAAGTCGGAAGTTTACATACACTTAGGTTGGAGTCATTAAAACTCATTTTTCAACCACTCCACACATTTCTTGTTAACAAACTATAGTTTTGGCTAGTCGGTTTGGACATCTACTTTGTACATGACACAAGTCATTTTTCCAACAATTGTTTACAGACAGATTATTTCACTTAAAGTTCACGATCACAATTCCTGTGGGTCAGACGTTTACCTACACTAAGTTGACTGTGCCTTTTTAAACAGCTTGGAAAATTCCAGAAAATAATGTCATGGCTTTAGAAGCTTCTGATAGGCTAATTAGGCTAAAAGATTGTAGACCTCCACAAATCTGGTTCATCCTTGGGCACAATTTCCAAAAGCCTGAAGGTACCAGGTTCATCTGTAAAAACAATAGTACGCAAGTATAAACACCATGGGACCATGCAGCCGTCATTCCGCTCAGGAAGGAGACTCGTTCTGTCCCCTAGAGATGAACGCATTTTGGTGCGACAAATGCAAATCAATCCCAGAACAGCAGCAAAGGACCCTGTGAAAATGCTGAAGGAAACGGGTACAAAAGTATCTATATCCACAGTAAAACGAGTCCTATATCGACATAACCTGAAAGGCAGCTCAGCAAGGAAGAAGCCACTGCTCCAAAAGTAATTTAAAAAGCCAGACTACAGTTTGCAACTGCACATGGGGACAAAGATTGTACTTTTTGAAGAAATGTCCTCTAGTGTGATGAAACAAAAATGGAACTGCTTGGCCATAATGACCATCGTTGTGTTTGGAGGAAAAAGGGGGATGCTTGCAAGCCGACGAACACCATCGCAGCCGTGAAGCACGGGGGTGGCAGCATCATGTTGTTGGGGTGCTTTGCTGCAGGAGGGTCTGGTGCACTTCACAAAATAGATGGCATCATGAGGTAGGAAAATGATGTGGATATATTGAAGCAACATCAAGACATCAGTCAGGAAGTTAAAACTTTGTCGCAAATGGGTCTTCCAAATGGACAATGAATCCAAACATACTTCCAAATTTGTGGCAAAATGGCTTAAGGACAAAGTCGAGGTATTGGAGTGGCCACCACAAAGCCCTGACCTCAATCCCATTGTAAATTTGTGGGCAGAACTGAAAAGGTGTGTGTGAGCAAGGAGGCCTACAAACCTGGCTCAGTTACACCAGCTCTGTCAGGAGGAATGGGCCAAAATTCACCCAAGTTTATTGTGGGAAGCTTGTGGAAGGCTACCCACAATGTTTGACCCAAGTTACACAATTTAAAGGCAATGCTACCAAATACTAATTGAGTGTATGTAGACTTCTGACCCACTGGGAATGTGATGAAAGAAATAAAAGCTGAAATAAATCATTCTCTCTTATTATTCTGACATTTCACATTCTTAAAATAGTGGTGATCCTAACTGACCTAAGACAATGAATTATTACTAGGATTAAACGTCAGAAACTGAAACTGAGTTTCAATGTATTTAGCTAAGGTGTATGTATACTTCCGACTTCAACTGCACATATCAAGTTTCATTTCTTAATAGCTTGTTTACAATGTTCCTTGTGTTTACGCTAGTATGTAAATGTAGAGTGCCTTCAGGAGGTTTTCATACCCCTTGACTTATTCCACATTTTGTTACAGCCTGAATTTAAACTGGCTTGATGATACTTTTTTTTGTTGTCAAACATCTACACACAATATCCCATAATGGCAAAGTGAAAACATATTTTTAGACATTTCTGGAAATGTACTGACAATTAAATACAGAAATCTAATTTACATAACTATTCACACCCCTGAGTCAATACTTTGTAGAAACATATTTGGCAGTGATTACAGCTGTGAGACTAACCCAGACCCAGGGCTTTCCACACCTGGGTTGTGCAGTATTTGCCCATTTATTCTTTTCAGAAGTCTTCAAGCGCTGCCAAATTTGTTGTAGGTCATTGCCAGACAATTTTCAGGTGTTGCCTTTATATTTAATTAAAAAACTGTAACTCGGCCACTTAGGAACATTCACTGTCTTCTTGGTAAGCAACTCCAGTGCTTTGTACTTTAGGTCCTGCTGAAAGGGAAATTAATCTACCAGTGTCTGGTGGAAAGCAGACTGAACCAGGGTTTCCTCTAGGATTTTGCCTGTTCTAAGCTCATTCCGTTTTATTTTTTTATCCTGAAAAGGTCCCCCAGTCCTTAACTATTACAAGTATACTCATAAGCTGATGCAGCCATGACTGTTTGAAAATGGAGAGTGGTACTCAGTAATGTATTGGATTTGCCCCAAACATAACACTTTGTGTTCAATACAAAAAGTTAATTGCTTTGCCACATTCTTTGCAGTATTACTTTAGTGCCTTGTTGCTAAAAGGATGCATGTTTTGGAATATTTTTTTCTTTACAGGCTTCCTTTTCACTCTGTCAATTAGGTTAATATTGTGGAGAATCTACAATGGTGAACACTGAGGATGGATCAACAACAATCACAGCCATTAAACTCCAACTGTTTTGTTGGCCTCATGGTGAAATCCCTGAGCCGTTTCCTTCCTCTCTGGTAACTTAGTTAGGATGGATACCTGTGTATTTGTAGTGACTGTGTGTATTGATACACCATCCAAAGTGTAATTAATAACTTCACTATGCTCAAAGGGATATTCAATCTGTACCTTATATAAACGTAGCAAAAAAAAGTAAAGTCCCTTTTTCAGGACCCTGTCTTAAAAAGAGAATTTGTAAAAATCAAAATAACTTCACAGATCTTCATTGTAAAGGGTTTAAATGCTGTTTCCCATGCTTGTTCAATGAACCATAAACAAACTATTAATAAACATGCACCTGTGGAATGGTCATTAAGACATGAACACCTTACAGGCATGAGGACTAAAGATGTGGCCAGGGCAATACATTGCAATGTCTGTACTGTGAGACGCCTAAGACAGCGCTACAGGGAGACAGGACAGACCGCTGATCGTCCTCGCAGTGGCAGACCACGTGTAACAACACCTGCACAGGATCAATACATTCGAACATCACACCGCCAGTGGGCACAAACCCACCGTCGCTGGACCAGACAGGACTGGCAAAAAGTGCTCTTCACTGACGAGTCGCGGTTTTGTCTCACCAGGGGTGATGGTCGGATTCGTGTTTATCGTCGCAGGAATGAGCGTCACACCGAGGCCTGTACTCTGGCGCGGGATCGATTTTGGAGGTGGAGGGTCCGTCATGGTCTGGGGCAGTGTGTCACAGCATCATCGGACTGAGCTTGTTGTCATTGCAGGCAATCTCAACACTGTTACAGGGAAGACATCCTCCTCCCTCATGTGGTACCCTTCCTGCAGGCTCATCCTGATATGACCCTCCAGCATGACAATGCTACCAGCTATACTGCTCATTCTGTGCATGATTTCCTGCAAGACAGGAATGTCAGTTCTGTTGCCTAATCTGTTGCCCATGAGGAGATGCGCTGCAGTACTTAATGCAGCTGGTGGCCACACCAGATACTGACTTTTGACCCCCCCCCCTTTTGTTCAGACACATTATTCCATTTATGTTAGTCACGTCTGTGGAACTTGTACACATGTTAAGTTTGCTAAAAACAAACACAGTTGACAGTGAGAGGATTTCTTTATTTTGCTGAGTTTGTGTTTTGCCATCTCCCAATAGTTGCCCTTTGTGAGGCATTGGATAACCTCCCTAGTCTTTGTGGGGGAATCTGTTTTTAAAATTCACTGCTCAACTGAGACCTTAATTCTCTGTATGTGTGGTGTACAGAGATGAGGTAGAAATAAAATCTTGTGAAACACTATTTCACACAGTGAGTCCATGTATCTTATGTGAGTTAAGATAATTAGTTGTTACTCCTGAACTAATTTAAGCTTGCCATAAAAAAAAGGGGGGGTTGAATATTTGTTGACTCAAGACATTTCAGCATTTTCAATTTTAAATGTGTGTAGGCCAGTGACTCTATAGGTAATCCATTTTAAATTCAGGCTGTAACAAAATGTGTAGGTCACGTGTTGCTTGAATACTTTCTGAAGGCACTATTCGCTTGAGGCAATGTTGAGAAATAACAAATTGTTGTTTGTATTTTGATTCCTGTTTTTATGGAGAGAGAAATTGTCACAGCTAGTGCAGTCAAACAAGGATGCCTAAGCGACCATCTATAGTTGGTATGATATTGTGTGTGTGTGGATGAGACTTTAGACATGAGTGGTTTCTGTAATTGCTGTTTCCACTGTTTCCACAGCTGGCCATTGCCTGGCCAATCAGATGTTTGCAACATGGAGCGAGGAGGAGGCACACAAATCCAAGCCTTATCTCTCCGAGTAAGTGCCAAAGGTCATTTCAGCTGAAACCCCTCCCTGCTGTTAACCACCTACAAATCAATCTAACCGCCCTCCTCGCATGCACTGCCACGCTCCCTCCTTTGTATCCCTCCGTCACTCTCCTATTGTAAATTAATGCAGATGAACATTGTGCAAAACACAGCCTTTCTATTTTTTCACAGCTTTGCTCAGACAGAGAAATTCATCACTTAATCCCCTCGTGTGACTAGAACAGCATGTCCACTGCTATGTTTGGTGATGTGCTAATATTTGCATGGACCAACAGGTCTAGACCTGTATTTAGCGGACTTGACCCCTCCATACTTGTAAACACGTCACAGACTGCAGGAGCCATACGCATTTATTAACCCCCTTACCCTTCACATGCTAGTGAGGGATTGTTTTGAGTTGCTATGGTTTCATCCACAGATGGAGTGAGAGGTTGAAATTGATTTATTCATTGATCATCTTTCTCTCCCGTTCTCAATTCCTCCTCACATTTTTACTCATTGTCCTACATATGTTCCTTTTTGGGGACCATACTAATATCAATGAATCCTCTTCTGATAATAATGATAAAAATGGGTTTGCTTTGGATTGGATATGTACATTTTCCAAGCGCTCTACACACAGCAAATATACCTATTTCACTTCCGATGCCTAGTACCTGATGTCTTCCATTTATCTCCCCTGTTCTCTCTTCTCATCCCTCCATCTCTCCTCAGGCAGTGCTGGCTCATCGTCACTGGCCTGTTGACCTCTCTGCTGTTGTCCAGCCTGGTGGGTCACCTGATCATGTGTTGGCGGTCCCCGGCTCACCACCCCGGCCGTGTGGACTACTCCTACGTGCCACTGACAGAGATTGGTGGTGCGTGCAGTTCAGGGGACCGAGGGAAAGGGTCGCAACCCAGCAGAGGCGTATTCGAGATGGACTCAGACTCCCAGGATGAACTGTGGTCGGGTCCGCGCTGAGGGAGGGTGATGGGGGACGGGTGGGAGTGATCCTACCCTGTTAGGACCGTCTGGCGGAGCTATCTCTAACATATTGTAAAGAGGGGAGTAAGGTTTATATAGAGAATGGGTTGCAATCAATGGAGAGGAAGAGATGGAGCCAGGGATAGAGAAGAGCATAAAGAGGTCAGAGCTGGAGGGAGTGCAGTGCAGAGAGAGGGATCCAAGAGAAGGAGGGGGGGGGGGTGTGATGACGAGGCCACCGGATGTTTCAAACTCTATCCCCTATTTGAAGAGGGCTCTTTGTATTTTCCCTCCGGCTCATCAGCCACCATCTCGTTATCCAGAGTGGATGTAAAGAGGAAAAACAGACTGAAAAGAAAGAGGCATAGAAGTAAGAGGAACAAAATAACTTCTCACCCTTTGTACTGTTTTTTTTAAACTAAATGACTATTTTATTGTCCTCCACTCTAGATTTTTCTAAGTGACAAATAAGAAACAATATGCCAAAATATTTAATCGTGACTAATATCAACCGTAGACTGTATGTTTCCATATAAGAATAGCTATTTTAAGGGGACATAAACAGAGAAGGCCTTTGTTTGCCATCCTGTTCCACAAGCATGGGATGGATTTCTCCACTTGTTGCCATGAGAACAGACAAGGTAAGAACTTTGAACCCTAGCCAGGAAATCCCCAACGCTCCAACCCACTGAACCTTGTATTTATGGAGTCCACTTTATCAAATGATTCAATGTGAATGCACCCAGGTTCACTGGGATTGTTTTTAATATTAATATTAATATATAAAACTATTTTCTTTCTGTGAAGTCCTGTTTCCACCAGCCCTGTGAAGCACCCATTTTTGTAACTGTTCAGACGAACTGTTGAAATCATGTTTAAAGGTTGTCTGGGTGCCAAGTGTGCTTCTGGTTCAGCCAAAAATGTCTAAGGCAGCAGTAGGGATTTGAATGCAGAAATAAGCATGTACCCAAACTAGTTTGACAGGACCTGAGTGAGTATATTTTTTTTGTCTGACAGATTGTTTGTTGACCGCTCCTTGACCCCAATCTCAATTATTTAACAAAGTTCATTCTAGTTATTTTTCAGTTGAGGCTTCTCAGACGAGATAATCCTTTCTCTTTTCCATATTATGAGAATTGTGTGGAGATGAGTGAGGGGGGGGGGGGGGGGGGGGGGGGTGTAATTATGTTGGGAGAGTGGGGATGTAAAGAAGGATATTGTTTAATTTCAATCAAACTGTGTGTGGAGTTATCTATATCTCTCAGACTAAGGATAGGATTCACTTTGAGAAATACCAGGGGTTGTTATATTACAAGGCTGTGGGAGAACACTTGATGGGAAATGTGTTTTGTTGTTGATCTAACATGCAGGTTACCAGATTGTGGTCTATATGGAGGCTGTTAGGGAGTTGGATTGTCCCACTGAGACTACTAATGACTTGTGCTCAAAAACAGTGAAAGGACTTTATACAGTGACAATGACTCACTGTGTGCTAGCGATGCTGTTGTGTTTGTATAGTTACCTATCTTGACTCGCACTTCCTTGAACTGGTGAAGAAAATTGAGGATTTGCGCTCTCCCTTCAGGCAAGGCAAAATGCAAATCAGGGTGATTGCTTGAGTAGATGTTTGTTTCAATACATTTGCCTGTTGTAGAGTTGCGAGACTGGTTTTGTTTGGTAAATTGTAGATGTTTTATTATGCAGCTTCTATGAGCTAGCTGGACAACTAGAGGTGCCCGGCCTCACTACCCTGGGACATATATGTGGCAGGTTAGCCTTACGGTTAGAGCATTGGGCCAGTAACCGAAAGGTTGCTAGTTCCTTGCTAGCCATCAAGGTGAAAAATCTCTGTGCCCTTAGTTAGGCACTTAACCTGAATTGCTCCAGGGTCACACTGGCTGTGACCCCACTCTCTGAAGGGTGTCTTGGGAAGAGTTGGGATATGCAAAAAATGAATTTCCAAATCACACACGTGTATTAATAGGACAAATATAAGCACCCACCAAATTATTTTTATTACATACTGTACGCTTGCAATTAATGGGTCTGTTGCTTGAATGTATTTTTTTTTTTTGCATCCTTTTGCTGTAATAGTCTTGGCATATTATAAAAAAGTATTTAATTGTTTTTATATTGTTCAGTTGTAGCCCAGCATGGGTTGTTATTGTCTGTGTTCACAACAAACCAGCCCTAGCCAGAGTACGAGCCAGCCTGCGGTACACAACGGTATAGTTTGCGGGAGAGTGCCGGACATAATTTGCAAACCAATTCTACATGTAGAATCTGTTCGGTTTGTATTTATTTTGAAAGGCGCATTGTGTAAGCTAGCTGTGCTTTGTAGTGACCACTGACTTGAGGGCCCTCTGAATTTCAGCCAGCCGGAGGAAGAATGACTGAGCGATGAAAAAGGGAGCTCCTTTACATAAACAGGAAGTGCACCTAGCATAATCCCAAATGATTGGGGGTTGATTTAATATAGATTTGTTAAAAATTGGACTTCCTCTGTGTTTTACTCAGGCAAGGACATAATTATGTTTAGTCCCCTTCCAATAAGGGTCAGGAATTGATACTTCAATATTTATAAGTTTGATAATGTGTTAATATTTGTCAAGGAACGTATTTGATGCACTATAGTCATGTATAGTGTTTAATCACAAACTAAAGTCAATGAAGTGAAACTGGTGTAAAAGTTTCCCATGATTGTGCTTCCTTTACTGTCATTGTGGTGAATGACAACTCGCATACCTTGTCTACTTGAAACTTCTTGCTGTTAATATGCAAATGTCAAGAATTGAGAAACTGCATTTTGTTGAAGGTGGTTGGCATGTCACTGCTGAGTTTTAGTAAAGATTATTTTTCACCAATAAAGCCTTTTTTTCAGTATCAATGTATTCTCTGGGCTAGGTTGGAACTATTTAGGACTTATTATCACCTCATTCACAAGTGGTTTATTTTGGTGGACAAAGGAAGTAGCCTAGTCTGTAGGCTGCCTCCACAACCGCAATTAACTCATTTGATTGATTTTTATAATCTCATGCATCCATTACATGTTGGTGTTCAACAGTCAACAAGGTTATTTTCCATGGGAGCGACTGACTGGATGGCCCACCCGATCACTTGCTGACTCACCCATGTCTGCCCCGCCTTCTCTGTCCTGTTCAGCTGATGCAATTCTTAAGAGGGATGTCACTCTCCCTCCCTGCATCTCTTTGCTCCTTATCCTGCTTGTTCCCTGTCCACCTCTTTTCTGCTCCCTCAATGTCCTCTCTCTGTTGTCCTATCATGTTCTTACTCCCTCTTATCTCCATTCATGACATACCTTACCCACATTACCTAGAGTGTTCGTGACTACTTCAAAACAATAACTTAAGCACTCATTGTAAATATTGAATTTCTGTGTGTGCCTTCGCTTGAGTGTTTGTGTTTTTCTTTTTAAAGTAGACTGGCAGGAAAGGTTGCCCTCCCACGGTTTCTTTGTTGGTTAGAATTCACTTGTTTGCCTGTGAACTGTCACACCCTGGGTCAATGTTAATCAATCAGAACCAGACCTAAATTCTGTGTTTCACCTAATCATCGATCCTATCGCAGGTTATTTTGGGTGTCAAACATACTGCAGGCTATGTGTCCGTCTTTGTCTTCTGATGTACATGTTTGTCCATTCCTAAGGGACCGGAGAGAAGAAAAAAAAACGAATAACCTATTTCACATTGATTTCATTTGTTTTGTTTTTTTACCCATTTTTCCATATTAATCTTTCCTAGTGCTTTGACTTGACATAAGTTGTCGAGGGATAGAAACGTCACCCTCTGCCTATCAATAGACAGTGTCAATCCAACCACAGAATGTGGCTGAATGAAATGGCCTGTAGCCTACCACACTTAAATTGTTCTGTAATAAAATGTACGTTATTGATTATTAAACTGCTGAAATTATGACAAAGTCATCAATGAACTGTGTCCCCTTGTAGCTATTGCAAAAAGGATTGCCCACTTTGAAAAAAACATTAGCAACATTATGTAAGGATGTGGTTTCTTCACGTGAAAGGGAACATGTATTGTCTTTTTTATACAATGACGATGGTCCATTTAAATGACACAATGAATGTTTATATTGCACTCAATATATTGACAAAGAGAGGCTGTGGTATCTGAGAAAGTCTACTTGATGTTAGGCGGATTGACATTACTTACACCTGATGGTAATTTAACATTTTATCAATATAATCCATATTTGTTTCTGAAAAACATGTTCTTAATAGAATAGAAACCCAATAGTATGTTTTAATTTGTTTATCCAAGTCAAATTTGACCTCAAGTTCTGTAGGTCAAGAACACTCGGGTTGATTTTGAGTGATGTAACACTGTTGTGGAAAAAAGGAAACGGAGTTGTGCTGAAAGCTGCATCTTATCAGTTATGCAATAGTAGCCAACTAAAACAGCACAGGTGTGGCTGTTTTTGGGCCTGGAAATTTACCGAAAGAGCTGGTTAGATTTTGAAAAAACATTTACATGGACACGTACAGTTGAATTCAGAAGTTTACATACACCTAAGCCAAATACATTTAAACTCCGTTTCACAATTCCTGACATTTAATCCTAGTAAAAATTCCCTGTCTTAGGTCAGTTAGGATCACCACTTCACTATTATTGACATTTCACATTCTTAAAATAGTTTATTCAGCTTTTATTTCATCACATTCCCAGTGGGTCAGAAGTTGACATGCACTCAATTAGTATTTGGTAGCATTTCCTTTTAAATTGTGTAACTTGGGTCAAATGTCTCAGGTAGCCTTCCACAAGCTTCCTACAATAAGTTGGGTGAATTTTGGCCCATTCCTCCTGACAGAGTCAGGTTTGTAGGTCTCCTTGCTCTCACATGCTTTTTCAGTTCTGCCTACAAATGTTCCAGAGGATTGAGGTCAGGGCTTTGTTATGGCCACTCCAATACCTTGACTTTGTTTTCCTCAGGCCATTTTGCCACAAATTTGGAAGCATGCTTGGGGTCATTGTCCATTTGGAAGACCCATTTGCGACCAAGCTTTAACTTCTTGACTGATGTCTTGATGTTGTTTCAATATATCCACATAATTTTCCTAACTCATGATGCCATCTATTTTGTGAAGTGCAGCAAAGCTGCAGCAAAGCAGCCCCACAACATGATGCTGCCACGCCCGTGCTTCACGGTTAAGATGATGTTCTTGAGCTTGCAAGCCTCCCCCTTTTTCCTCCAAACATAACGATGGTCATTATGACCAAACAGTTCTATTTTGTTTCATCAGACCAGAGGACATTTCTCCAAAAAGTACCATCTTTGTCCCCATGTGCAGTTAAATACCGTAGTCTGGTGTTTTTATGGCATTTTTGGAGCAATGGCTTCCTTGCTGAGCGGCCTTTCAGGTTATGTCGATATAGGACTCGTTTTACTGTGGATATAGATACTTTTGTACCCGTTTCCTCCAGCATCTTCACAAGGTCTTTGCTGTTCTGTGATTGTTTTGCACTTGTCACACCAAAGTAAGTTAATCTCTAGGAGGCGGAATGCGTCTCTTTCCTGAGCGGTATGACGGCTGCGTGGTCCCATGGTGTTTATGCTTGCGTACTATTGTTTGTACAGATGAACATGGTACCTTCAGGCATTTGGAAATTGCGCCCAAAGATGAACTAGACTTGTGGAGGTCTACAATTTTTTTTTCTTCTGAGGTCTTGGTTAATTTCTTTCGATTTTTCCCATGATGTCAAGCAAAGAGGCACTGCGTTTGAAGGTAGGCCTTGAAATACATCCACAGGTACACCTCCAATTGACTCAAATTATGTCAATTAACCTATCAGAAGCTTCTAAAGACATTACATTATTTTCTGGAATTTTCCGAGTTGTTTAAAGGCACAGTCAACTTAGTGTATGTAAACTTCTGACCCACAGGAATTGTGATACAGTGAAATAATCTGTATGTAAACAATTGTTGGAAAAATTACCTGTGTCATGCACAAAGTAGATGTCCTAACCGACTTGCCCAAACAATAGTTTGTTAACAAGACATTTGTGGAGCGGTTGAAACACTTAGGTTGGAGTCATTAAAACTTGTTTATGTAAACTTTCGACTTCAATTGTATGACTGATTCACACTTCGATAACTTCACCTCTGAAAGATGGGGTGATGGGGAAAATATTTGCCTTCCTGGAAGAGTTTCTTGGTGCTCACATAAACACCAACTGTGCCCTATGGTCCAGTGTAGAGAAACCAGACTGCCCTAAAGGGAGAGGGCAGGGTAGCTGTGCCCTATGGTCCAGTGTAGACAAACCAGACTGCCCTAAAGGGAGAGGGCAGGGTAGCTGTGCCCTATGGTCCAGTGTAGACAAACCAGACTGCCCTAAAGGGAGAGGGCAGGGTGGCTGTGGCATAAGACAACACATACTCAGTTTATGGTCTCTACATTTTTTATGATGGCCTCATCCTACTCAGCCCTTTGACAAGACACTTCCTCATTTCAACATGGATCTTTGTTTTGGGGGTTAGGGTATATTTAGAAACACTTTCAATCTACATACTTTCATGTAGATATTCTTCTAGCCGCCTCAAACTATTTGTTATTTATTACATATTAGTTGTGTATGGCTTACTTAGACCAGTGTCTTTTTACTTCCTATGTCAGTCTATATGCCCACTGAAATGCAGTTCCATTTACACCACAATGGAATACTTGGACAGCAGTCCAGGGGCAGATTGCACCAGTTGGGTGTTAAAAAAATAATTGGTGTTAAATGCTAGGTTGCACCAACCAAAAATAAGATTAGTCGTAGCTATATCCGGCTTAAGCAATGCGACTTCATGAGATTTTGATGTTTCATAATTATGGTTGGTAGGCCATGGCAGTTCTAAACAATGATTTATATAAAGCCTGGATTACTGATGCTATATATTGGCCATTGAGAGGCTTCGAAGCCCCTGGTCTGCCATATTGGCGCTCTGGATTAGGAGCAGTCCTCCATAGGAATGAGTGGAATTCTACAGTATTTCAATTAAGTTTTTCAAGGACAAAATTCCATGTATTTAACAAACAAAAATGTGTAGTGGGGACAGTAACATTAGTACTCGCAACAACAAAAATACTTTTAATGAAAATGTTTTGGCTCACATAATTTAAAAGTATGCATTAAGGTGTCTATTATAGAAAACGAATGTAGACATTAATAAATGCATTTCTATAGCTTCCAAAATGTTTTACAATTGAGGAGTGCCATGATGGCTGCGCGCAGGTTTCAATACACCGGCCCCTGTTAGTCATTCAGGGTTTAAACACCTAATTGGTTCTAAACTTTGCAGGGCATGTCCGTCCCATCACTTCACAAAGCTCATCACTATGCATGCACATTTTCTTAACCACAATGGGATGGATTAATCAATAATTACTCTGGGAATGAATATCACTGAATGAAGGGGATATTGGAGTAAAGTAGGCTAATGCCATTGAAGACATTTATCATATTGTTACAGAAACTCCCAGTCGTCCAACTGTTTTAAATGGCGTGTGTGTGTGTGGGGTCAGTAATAATTTCAGCGTTATTGTGCTGCTTTAATACAAAACGTGGGGACTCGTCTTGATAAAACAGTAATTTTGGGGGGTTTTCACGGAATGTCCGTTTGAATAGTCTATAAGGCTCGGAAAATGTTAGCCAAATTGAGGTGTGTTTTCTAGCCTCAATAACGATTTGCTATTGGTATTTATTTTATATTAGTTGTGTTTGGCTTACTTATTAGGCAATGAAGACACTTATATGTCTGTCTATAAACCCACTGTGAATTTCAGTCTTACTTTCACCCTAATGGAATACTGGGCCAGCAATCCAGAACATTTTACATCGGACGAAGAGTTACAACCAACTGGTGCAACCAGCCCCAGGAGGTCCTTTGTACAAACTGTCCTTAATCCGGTTTATGTATGGGGGTTGGTGTGCCATGTCTTGGGTCAGGTCCCTTTTCCCAATTTGCACCGCTTGAGGGAATGGGGTGCATTGTTGTACCCCTCACTGGTGACCTACATACTATTTATTGAGTGCACTTTCATATTTTTATCCCCTATTCCTTTGTCTGGATCCTTTTTGTTTGTGAAGCCAATGGCCCATTCTGTCCCAACAGAGAAGACATCCGTCCATCTAATTTTAGTGATTGCAACAACAAAAAACTTGGTATAAGGTTCAAATCTATATATTTTCATTATTGAATGTATCCTTTTAGGGAGGGTGCAGAGCTGTCATTGCTTTGTAACATGGTCCCACACTATTAAATGTGCTTTTATTCTTATGCATGTAAAGAAGGATTTTAGTCACCTCAGGATGAAATTTTGTGTTTTGGTAATTTTGATAATTTCACCTTCCCATTAATAGAGCATTTGACTGTCACTGGACTACCGGGAGATGTTTATTGAGCGAAGGAAATGTTACAGGATGGCTTCATTGACCCTTTATAGACAGTTATATAACATAGGGTTATAAGCATTGTATTAACATGGTATAAGTATATTACAATATTCTTAATTTATAGCCTGCTGTCCATAAAGCTTGCTTAATTAAGCTAGGAAATGGTAAAAAGAAAAAAAGGAAACACATGGGCGATATTTTACACATCACAGGAGGTAAGGGTGCCTAGTCAAATATTTTGACAAGTTTGAAGACACTTTTTGAAAAGCACTCCCAAAAACGTGTGGGCTGGGTCTAGCCCAGTCTTGTCTTTCTCTGGGGTGGGTCACGTGCGTTGGTGACAGTCTGTCAGAGTCAACGGCGGCGTATGATTGGCTTACAGATGTAATACAGGGCTCTCCCATAGGCTGCCCGAAAATACGTCACTCCGATCAGCTGTTAGTTCGCCTCAACAATAACAAAGGGAACAGTGGGACCTCGGAAAGGCTCGGAAAAGTAACGAACTGTGTTGTTCCGAAAACAAAGGTCCATGTACTAAATTTCTTCCGCGAAGAAAACTTTTTTTATATTCTCGAAAAGATACAATCTACCTCAAAGTCTTAAGGATTTTATCACTAAATTATCCGTCCTTTGCTGTTCACATTTTTTCTTGCCGCAGGTGAGTTTTTTTGGGGGGTCTCTTTGTTGTCTGTTGTTGAAAGAACACAGAGTTCTCTTTTGCATTTTAATTGTAGGCCATTGTTGACATTACTTTATTTACACAAGTACAGTTTAGCACAAATACATAGCCTATTTCCACTGTTTTTATGCACCAACAGTGTTTTGTGTAGCAAAAATAAGATTCTCGGCCCAATTTTTGCCAAATAAGAGTCAGACCGCAGTCTAATGAAAAGTTATTAAAATGGCAAGGTCTAGATGTCTACCTATCTATTGAGGGAGGAGCTAATTATATGCACAAAACAGAATTGTACTTTTTAAGTTCAATTTTGCTGGCAGACGAACATTGTAGGAGCTGCGACCCGCCTAAGAGGTGTAGGGTTACGCAATACACCCTCCGCTTGTATGCTAGTCAACAAATCATCCCGCAAGCAGACAGCCTACCACAGACACTAACTGAACATTTAATTCACATTTTCTGGGATTTATGTGTTTTATTACAGAGACAATTTCAGGCATTTTGCTCTGGGTGTAATCGTTACGGCTCCTAACGTTCTCTATTCCAAGGTTTCGACGACAGGCCTCCAACCAACCATCCAAATACATACGACAAGAAAATATTATCCAGTGAGCTCTCACATTAACCTACCGTTTCATTCCGTAAATAATAATATTCTGCCTTTTTAATGTTGCCAATATCGCTACGCTTTCATCCCCCCTCCGTGTTTGCTATCTGAATAGAGCCACCGTTCTGGGAAGAAAATGCTTGCAAGCGATATTTTGTTGAGGACGAACAGGTGCAGGAGATTATAACCCGGTTGCGTATTGGACATACTGTAGATAGTGTCCCATAGAAAAGCCCTCAGTCCCTCAACCTCATAGCACAGCTGCTCACTTTATTTGTCGTTGAATCTAACAAATAAGAGGACATTGACTCAAAGAACGACTTGTTTGCAATCGCTTGCATCCTACACATCTTCTGACGAATATGTCTGATGTTAGGTAATATATGACAAACCTGTAATTCTGGCATAACGTGTGTTTGCCTGTAGCCTATCTGGCAGACCAGGTTTCATTTTTTTGTGTCAGGTCTACCAAACAACTATCTTGTCCTTTTTGAACATTATCATAAAGAAGCTACTGTAGTTCTCTCAGCTTTTCAGATCTTACAAACCCACAGATCTCTAATTATTGGCTGCACAGCTCTGTATTTGTTTACCATACATGTGTACATGCATACAACTCATAGTTTACAATTCCACTGACAAATGTGGCTTCACAGCAGGAATTCAATGTTGTCTGGCAGAATATTGGTTGTTGTGTATCACTGATCTTGCTTCAGGTCAGGGGTCATAATGTATGACCTGAAAACAGTGTCACTGCTTCGCTGTATCCCTGGTGTGTCAGTGTGGGGGCAGTAGTTAACTTTATCAGCAGACAAATGCTGTCTGGCTTTTAACATTCTAGTCAGTGGGACTGGAGGTCTAATTGCAAAGAAAGGTCAGGCCAATTCCACCAATACTGGACTGTAGGCCACAGAGAGTTGACCCCTAGGTGAAGATACAGCATAATCAGCACTATAGTGTGTGTTCTAAAAAGGACCACCCTATCAGTGAACAAGCTGCTAGGTTACAGACCTATTAGGCCCACACATATTTGGCCAGTATGTCTATGTCAGTTGGCAGCTAGTTGATGATGGGTCTATTTCCATAATTGCCTGTATGAGGGATGTCTGGTAGATAGGCAAATAATACCCACACCTGTAAACATTTATGACCACATACGGGTGCCTCTTTGAAGTTTGTGACAGTTGTGAATGATCTGGCTACCCTTTTATATGTTTTATTATTGTGTATTAGAGGTATAGAAAACCTATTTATTGGCAGAGAGTGTTTATATTGGAGTGTACTCTAAAACTAGTAAGCCAGAACGAAACATGGATGTCCTTCCAGTTCAGTCTGAACCATGTTTTCCTCCTGCCAATTGCCCAAAAGTTAAAGGATATTTGTATGCATCTCCCCCTCCCTTTTCACACAGGTCTTTATAAGCTCATGTATATGGTCTCAAATGTGTCACTCAAGATCACAACGACGTATTATCTCTCTTTCTCCCCCTCCCCTTTTGTCTCTCAGGTCCTTTGTAATTTTGCACACGTCGAGGTGAGCTATGACCAGACTTTACACAGCTCCCCTCAGATGATAGACATCCGTACCTTATTGAAGCACTTTAGCTCCTGCAGCTGATGACCAAAACGCCTGTTCCCCGTCCTCGCACCGCTCAGCCCCCCCCTTGGTCCCTCTGTGCCCCCCCAAGGAGTTGCAGTATGTTCCAGAGGCTCACCAGTGTCCTGTTCGGGGACAATGTGGAGGAGGTGAGCGGGGGAGGCCCTGGAGAACAGGGCTTTGGCCAGAAGGAGGAGGATGAAGAGTGGATCCTGGTGGACTATCTGGGTGAGCTTCAGAACATACACAGACACACACAGACAAAACATACACAGACATAAACACTAAAATACACAAACAAAAATGCAAATACATACTCTAAACACAATCAACCCCTCACACACCATAACCTCCTGGTATACATGTACAAAACAGGTCAGATGGGTTCAACAGTGAGCATCATTTGCATACAGTCACATGGTGGGAACTTCACTACCTTTTAAAAGTCAACTGATCAAATCAAATAGTATTTGTCACATGCGTCGAATACAACAAGTATAGGTAGACCTTACAGTGAAATGCTTACTTACAAGCCCTTAATCAACAATGCTGTTTTAACAAAATACCTTTAAAAAAGTAAGAGATAAGAATAACAAATAATTAGAGGAGCAGTAAATAATAATAGCGTGGCTATATACAGGGGCTACCGGTACAGAGTCAATGTGCGGGGGCACCGGTGTCGAGGTAATTGAGGTAATATGTACATGTAGGTAGAGTTAGATAATACATGTAGTACATGTAGGTAGAGTTAGATAATAACAGAGTAGCAGCAGTGTAGAAGGGGGGGGGGGGGGGGGGGGGGCAATGCAAAGCCTCTTGGACCTGGCGCTCCGGTACCACTTGCCGTGCAGTAGCAGAGAGAACAGTCTATGACTAGGGTGGCTGGAGTCTTTGACAATTTTTAGGGCCTTCCTCTGACACTGCCTGGTATAGAGGTCTTGGATGGCAGGAAGCTTGGCACTGGTGATGTACTGGGCCGTACGCACTACCCTCTGTAGGAGGCTGAGCAGTTGCCGTACCAGGAAGAGATGCAACACGTCAGGATGGTCTCAATGGTGCATCTGTAAAACTATTTGAGGATCTGTGGTTCCATGCCAAATCTTTTCAGTCTCCTGAGGGGGAATAGGTTTTGTCGTACCCTCTTCACGACTGTCTTCGTGTGCTTGGATCATGTTTGTTTGTTGGTGATGTGGACGCCAAGGAACTTGAAGCTCTCAACCTGCTCCACTACAGCCCTGTCGATGAGAATAGGGGCGTGCTCGGTCCTCCTTTTCCTGTAGTCCACAATCCTCTCCTTTGTCTTGATCACATTGAGTGAGAGATTGTTGTCCTTGCACCACACGGTTAGGTCTCTGACCTCCTCCCTATAGGCTGTCTCATCATTGTCTGTGATCAGGCCTACCACTGTTGTGTCATCAGCAAACTTAAGGATGGTGTTGGAGTCGTGCCTGGCCGTGCCGTCATAAGTGAACAGGGAGTACAGGAAGGGACTGAGCACGCACCCCTGAGGGGCCCTCGTGTTGAGGATCAGCGTGGCGGATGTGTTGTTACCTACCCTTACCAACTGGGGGCGACCCGTCAGGAAGTCCAGGATCCAGTTACAGAGGGAGGTGTTTAGTCCCAGGGTCCTTAGCTTTGAGGGCACAATGGTGTTGAATACTGAGCTGTAGTCATTGAATAGCATTCTCACATAGGTGTGAAAGTGCAGTGTGGAGTGCAATAGGGATGACAATCTGTGGATCTGTTGGTGCTGTATTCAAATTGGAGTGGGTCTTGGGTTTCTGGGATAATGGTGTTGATGTGAGCCATGACCAGCCTTTCAAAGCGTTTCATGGCTACAGACATGAGTGTTACGGGTTGGAAGTCATTTAGGTAGGTTACCTTAGTGTTCTTGGGCACAGGGACTATGGTGATCTGCTTGAAACATGTTGGTATTACAGACTCTGACAGGGAGAGGTTGAAAATGTTAGTGAAGACACTTGCCAGTTCGTCAGCGCATGCTCGGAGTACACGTCCTGGTAATCCATCTGGCCCTCCAGCCTTGTGAATGTTGACCTGTTTAAAGGTCTTACTCACATCGGCTGCGGAGTGTGTGATCAAACAGTCATCCGGAACAACTGATGCTCTCATGCATGTTTCAGTGTTACTTGCCTAAAAGCGAGCATAGAAGTTATTTAGCTCGTGTCACTGGGCAGCTCTCGGCTGTGCTTCCCTTTGTTGTCTGTAATAGTATGCAAGCCCTGCCACATCCGACGAGTGTCGGAGCCGTTATAGTATGATTATATGCCACTGCAGCGTTTGTTTTTCCATGTGAGCATATTATCAGATTTTACATCTCATAAACATCTATGAAATGACCTTATCCAACTGCTTGGCTATGCAGTCCTTAGGTGCCTTATAGTCTCTATAAACCGATGCAACCTAGGTTCACCTGTATTCACAAATGCAGACACAAGGATGCTACTCTAAGCCCTGGCAAGGTTCCCAATATCCATACACACAAAAACAAATACACGTGTGCCCATACATGCATGGTTCTATACATATACAGTATATAAATGCTGCTCAATAACACACACACACTTGTTCTTTTGGGGGAAGGGAGTGCATCCAGCCCGTCTGTCTCTGATAGAACTCATATTCCACAAGTGTGTGAATATTCAAGGTGTGAGAGACTGAATCCTGCTGGCCCACTTCTGTATGGGGGAGGGGAGGGTGGTGGAAGGGATATGGGGCAGTATATGGGCAATATGTCTGTAATCGGGTCAAACAAAAGCATGTGGGGCTAAGGGGAGGAAGATAAAAATAGGCCCAGTAGAGTTGCCCTTCTGGGTTCTGAGGAGTGAGAAGTGTGGCAGACAGCCCAGCAGAATTCCCCTCTAGAACTGTCCCCGGTCGGTAACACGGTCTATGTCCCAAACCACCTGGGATTAATGCATTCATAGCGTCGTTTATCACGCCATAATTCGTTATTGGACTTGTCTTACATATGTAGCTCATGGCCTCTTACGACAACCTTTGGGAAATGCATTATGGCTGACAATGTGTTCATAAACCATGTGACACATCATTCATTACAGGTGTTCCATGTAAATGCTTGAATACCTATAAAAGCATTCATAATGCTTTACAAACAGGTGGTTGATATATTACCCTACAGTCCAAGCACTCTGTAGCCTTACCCAAACTGTTATGTGATCATAGAACAGTATGATATAATAATGATTCATCTGATCACAGTGAATCTCTAATATTTGATGATACATGGTATCATAAACCCTTTATTATGTGTCTGTTTTATAGAACTGTTAGAGTGAATGCAGTAAGCAGACACTTGAGGTCAGATGTTTTGTCTCTGAAAGCATTGAAACATTCTTTCTTGCACAGATTGCAGTACCGTGACCTATTTTACAGTAGGGATTGATTCCACACACTTAAAGTGTGTACTACTTAGTGTGTACGAGCTGTATTCCTGGCACACTTCAACACCTCAAGTTGCACTAGTCTCCTACTTCTTCTAAACTGCTAATCTATTATATTAATAGCGTGGACTGCTTTCCTTCCCCCTTCCTGCGTGCGCACACACATACAGTACACAAACACACACACACACAAACAAACACAAGGTGGATGGTGAGAGGATTACAGGTCCCAATTAGCCTTACAGAGGCAGTGATGATGAATGTAAGCCGTTTTAGTGTTCTGCTGTGTTGCTTAGCAGCTAAACTAAGGGTGTGTGTCGGCACAGATGAGATTTACTATTTTTATTTTTTGGAGTAAACAAGGTGGCTGCACTGCAGCTGACATGCATGACAGAGAAAGATGAGGATGGGAACTGGTGTCCTTGGGAGTGGGTGTATTTATATCACACATATATACACCATAACACACTCAGAAATTAACACACTCTGAGGAACACAACACATCTATGCACACATCATCTGAAAAGGAAAGAGAGGAAAACTTTCATGATCATGCACACAAGGGAACACATCCAATACACACACAGAACACTGTTATGCGCAGAGAACACTGTTATGCACAGAGAACACTTAATACACAAAGAACACTGTTAATACACAAAGAACACAGAGGAAAACATCCACACACACGTACATGCACACACTCAGCTGTTTATCAGAGATTCTGTCCAAAAAAAGACAGACAGTCAGGTTTAAACTTTGGCCAGGAATTAAGTTTTGGCCAGACGTCCGTGCAGGCTATTTTTAGTATAATGGGAAACCAAACAGCAATCTGCTGGCTTTGATTCCCATCTGGTATCAAGTTGCTTTTTCCATCATACTTCCCATATGGCAGTGTATTATTCTGACTTTAGTGCACTATTTACAGTAACACCACCAAGTCTCAAAGCAAGACATGCTGTATTGCCCAGGGATGCAGTGAATGCAACTTCTCGCTCCAGCCAAACCACCTCATTTAACTTGATTAGATTTATTCTATTGAAACTTAGTTTCTCTCCTATCCTTTTGAGATAGTTAGCTAGTGGGAAAAAAAGTGTTTTGGTGCATTCTAGAGTTGGGAAAGACTGGAAAGCATTTGGCAGCAGTTTGGTAGAGGGAGTTGCTGAAGCTGCTTGATCCTATGAGTGACAGCTTTTGCGCACACACACTAGTATCTTGGGTCAGGCATGTTATTCTGACAGACAGAACACTGCGCTGTGCCTGTAGGGCTTTGACACCTATTCATCGGGGGAAAGATGGTTTTTGTTTTGATTGCTAAAGCCATTTTCTCTGTGTCACATTGCCCCCTAAAGTCATGTTAGGGTATTGCATGTGAGTTGTTACCCCACCCAGGTTGAGCTCAAGACCATCATATTGCATTTTTATATTTTGATACGGGGAGTTTTTTTTTATCTCCAATTATAAAACTCAATGGTTGTATAGCACATTTTCACACATTTACCCTACATGCTTTGGCAAACAGAAACTTTCCATTTCTTATTTAAATGTTAATTGTGCTGATGTATCCTAACCAATCCCTGCCTTTCTCCCCAGCCGAGGCCTGCTCTAGCCCCTGTGGTGATGGCCTGTCTGAGATGGACCTGACTTCAGAGGAGGAGGAGGACCTTGTGGTCGTCCCCTCTCCCATCGCCAGCTCCCCCATCCGCTATGCCTCCTGCTCCTCCCTGGACTCCACCGCCGACATCGAGGATGGGGGTCCCGAGGAGGAAGAGGGGGGTTTCCAGTGCCTGGAGGCCTGTTCTCTAGAGGAGAGCTGGTTCGTCACTCCCCCACCCTGCTTCAGCGGGGGGAGGAGGGGCAAGCCTATGGTGCTAGAGACCAGTCCCCTGGAGAACCTGCTGATAGAACACCCCAGCATGTCTGTGTACACCACCCACTGTCCCCCACGAATCTCCCTCAACCTCTCCCTCAATCTCTGCCTCCCCCTTGTTGACGTACCTGCCGCCGTAGTCAAGGAGCCGGGTCGACGTTCGCTTGACACCCCCTGCCACAGGTAGGACTTGTTGCTGCAAAAATTCTGGCAGTAGTGTTTCATCACCTACATTTAGTGAATTTATGCTTAAACCTCTACGGGATCGGTGTCCCTATTCCAGGACGGTTGAGCTAACGTGCACTAATGTGATAAGCATGACATTGTAAGTAACAAGAACATTTCCCAGGACATAGACATGTCTTATATGGGCAGAAAACTTACATTCTTGTTAATCTAACTGCACTGTCCAATTTACAGTAGCTATTACAGTGAAAAAATACCATGCTATTGTTTGAGGAGTGCACAACAACAAACTTTTCACGGCAATTGGTTTGATACATTCACCTCTGAAGGTAAATAATGTACTTACATTCAGTAATCTTGCTCTGATTTGTCATCCTGAGGGTCCCAGATGTGTGAAAGTTAGTGTGTAAGCTAATGATCCATCATGTATGACATTCCTGGGAGTGTGTAAACAAAAAAAAATTATGTTTTCTATAGTTATGTACTTCAAAATGTATCAATTAACCAATTTGGCACATTTGGGCAGACTTGATGCAAAATATTGTCCAGTATTGCAATGCTTCACTGGGTCAATCTGAAACGTTGCACACACACTGCTAATTGCGCCTAAACTGCAATATTATATGATGGCCTTTCTCTTGCATTTCAATGATGGAGAAAGAAAATTATTATCTTTATTTGTATTATCTTTTACCAGATCTAAGGTGTTATATTTTTTAGACGTTAGATCTAATGTGTTATATAATATATTTTTGGGGCGGCAGGTAGCCTAGTGGTTTGAGCATTGGGCCAGTAACTGAAAGGTTGCTGGATCAAATCCACGAGCTGACAAGGGAAAAATCTGTAATTCTGCCCCTGAACAAGGCAGTTAACCAACTGTTCCCTGGTAGGCCGTCATTGTAAATAAGAATTTGTTCTTAACGGACTTGCCTAGTTAAATAAAGGTTAAATGAAAAAATGTGAATGTAAAAAATATTCTCCTACATTAATTTCACATTTTAAAAGTGTTTCATTAATTTCACATTTAAAAGTGTTTCCTTTTAAAATTGTATCAAGAATATGCATATCCTTCAGCTTCTGGTCCTGACAGGTAGTTAGATTTGTCATTTGGCGGAAATTGAAGAAGAAAAAAAACATGGATTAACCAGTCCAGCCCCCTTCCTGTCTCCCCCTATAGGCCAGAGATGGTAGTGCAGCGCAGAGCCGGGCTCCATGCTGGCTGCTATGCAGCAGCCATCTCAGCCCGGGCCTCAGGCCTCCTAGACCAGGTCCAGCAGCACGGACGCCTGGCCCAAAGGGTACGTGGCGCCGCCCAGCACCAGCTCCTCTCCCGCAACGCCCTACGCCGCCTCAACCTGCTGCGTACTAGAGGGGCCAAGCAGGCCAAGACCACCACCACCTATCTACACCAGCCTGGCCAGAGGCACCTCAACTACTGAGGTCCTGGCCCTATCCCTTACCCTCCATCCATCTGTCTCAACCTGGATCCACGAAAAGAGTTAATCCTGCAACATGCTCTCCATCTTCCCTCCATCCACCGATCCTCCACTCTGGAATGAAGAGACTCCTTTAGAATCAATGCCATAGGTCACTTTACTCCGCTGCAGGTTCCCACCACCACATGGTAACTGGGAGAGACTGGTTCAATCAGATATTACACCTGTAGCGACACTCTCCGCTTTCAACCACACTGAAATGTTTGTGTGATGTCATAGTGTGGCTGTATGCTGCCATAGAATGGTTGTGTGATGTCATTGATTGATATCATGGAGTTGCTAGTATGCTGTCGTAGTGACATTGTAAGTGATGTCATTGAGTTGTTGTATGCTGTCATAGAGTGGTTGTGTGCTATCAGAAGAGGGTTTGTGTCTTAATAGAATGACTGTGATGTCTGAGTAGGCATTTAGAAAAGGAGCATGTCTTTCACTTGTAATTAGGACAGTTTATTAACAAAGTTGTTTCTAATGAAACAATGAAATTGCTCCTCCAATGAAATTGCTTCCTCTATCACTTCATGACAAACTAATATAATTTGTCATTCTGATGGCCACAACTTACTTTTCAAAATCATCACCCCCCTCTCTTGATTAAGGGTGAACCTGCCTTGAACTTAGTAATTCAGTACTTTCACAATATTGATTGAGGAAATGTTGGTCAAATACTGGGTTAAATATCACTTAACGCCTTGTTATAAAAGTAGAATTTAAGATGAAAAATAAATGTAAAATGTATTATAAAAAAAAAATCAAAAATATTTTTAAAAAGAAAAAACGTATTACATATCAGTATGAAGTTAGTATGAGCGTTTATCTACATAGGTATGTTTGTAAGCAGTGGTGTGACTATGTTAGTGTGTGATTTGTTGCATGGTTGTATAGCGCTAGAAAACAGAAAAAAATGTGTTTTTGTATCTTATCTCTCATTGTTTGTTCTAAATCTGCAGTCCACTTCTCAGGGTCATAGCCAATCACCTTTACACTTTACTACAATGCAGATTACTTGACGGATGTTAATTGTCTTTGTACATACTGGAGACCTTCCAAATTTGTCATAGTGTGCTTTGCCTTGTGGTAATGTTTGTGATCAATGATTGACCTTTTTAAAAGAATCGTGTGTGCGTCTCGAGAAAATGGAATTTGAACGTTTGCTTGTCCAAGGACTGTGAAAATGAACTCCTACTCTCTCAATCGACTGTTATAACCCCAAGATGGAGTGAAACTGTCTTTTTTCATTTTTGTTTATATATTTTTTTCTGTGTACTTTCCATTGTTTTGAGTTAGATATTTACCCTGTTCTTTATTTGCTTAGTTACATAACTTAGTAATATTATGTTAAAATGTCAACCAAAAAAGTAGCAGCAAACTCTAACCTTGCAATAGTTTATATTACTATTGTTTTTGCTTTTACAGTATATTCTTCTTTACTTTAACAATGTTTGCAAATTGAAGACTTTGTTCTGAAATGGTCAAGTTTGTGACAACATGAACCTGCGCGCTCTTGTGGTAAGAAAGCACAGAGAGACACAATTCAAACACCTAAGTAGCCTATTTTAAGTTTCACAGAACCTCTAAAAGTCAAGTATCCAGGGCAAACTCAATCATTTACATGACCTAATATTATTATGACCTTATGTTATGACCTAATATCACCTGTTTCTTTGTACTTATTGGGGGAAATACACAATACATACATACTCAGATGTATTTAGCATGGTAGCATTAAGAAGCACTAAAGTGGTTTTGTTTGGTTTTGTCTATATAGTTGTAAACTGATTATAGTGAAGTGATTTAAGCCTAGTCATTGTATTTGTGTATCTTTTTTATTTTCAGATGTGTCAGATTGCAAAACTTGCATCATTTGACGCGTCAATTTTTGTACTGCATTGTTGTGACACGGGCAACAGGACGAAGGGAATGGAGGAGATGGCAAAGTCCTCATTTTTGATGTGTGAAGCTGGAAGGAGACATTCTGTTTTGTCCTCAGCTGTCTGTATGAGCTCTTGATGATAATAACAGGGATTTGTATTTTGTTTTTATGCCTTGAATTTGTTGTGGATCACGTGCCTTCCAGGTTAAACAGTATAATGACAATGCATTAATGAAGAACTTGAACTGTTGTCCCAAAAGGACAACACATACAAAAGCAAATCAACTATGCACACAGGAGGTAGCTTCTCTTCGTGAACCACCCAGCCCATGTACAGCTTTTATACACAAATGTAGCAAACCTGTTTTCTCCTGTGTGAAGAATATTTGGTGGCATTTTTTTTGGACTTTTGCTTTGATTTAGTTTACTGGAATAATACAGCACTTTGCCAAAAAAGTGTAGGAATTTGAGCGTTAACTGTTATTTATCTACTTTACTGATTGCATTATTTTATTTTGGATGTATGAGAGATCAATTCACTCTGTTTTTATGGTCAGCAAAATTTGCAAATGAGAATGTGGTAGTCTGTTCTAAAACTGTAATACATGATCTGTTGTCATGATGTAAGCCACAGTCTACAATAAATGTTTTCATACACATACTCTTCCGTTTCTGTCCATTTGATCCATTTAACATTTTCCACCAGGTTTATTAAACTATGATGAAATGTCTTTTGCAAGAAAGACCCACCAGCCAGCCTAGACTTTATTTCCAAAACAAGCCCTTTATAGCACTGAGCTGAGACAGCTATGATGTTACTTTCAGTATGACATTCTCATGAGTTCTGAATAAAGAGCACATAACCGCTTTGCACAGCAATATTAAAGCCTATTAAAATGTTTAAAAGATGGACTTCATCAAACAATTGAGAACAAGTTATCACAAATGTTTGACCAATCACAACAGAGCAAAGTAGTTTGCAGGAAGATCTTCAATAACTAAACTCAGCAAAAAAAGAAACGTCCCTTTTTCAGGACCCTGTCTTTCAAAGATAATTATTAAAAATTAAAATAACTTCACAGATCTTCATTGTAAATGGTTTATAAACACTGTTTCCCATGCTTGTTCAATGAACTATAAGCAATTAATGAACATGCACCTGTGGAACGATCGTTAAGACACTAACAGCTTACAGACAGTAGGCAATTAAGGTCACAGTTATGAAAACTTAGGACACTAAAGAGGCCTTTCTACTGACTCTGAAAAACACCAAAAGAATTATGCCCAGGGTCCTTGCTCATCTGCTTGAACGTGCCTTAGCCATGCTGCAAGGAGGCATGAGGACTGCAGATGTGGCCAGGGCAATAAATTGCAATGTCCGTACTGTGAGACGCCTAATACAGAGCTACAGGGAGACAGGACGGACAGCTGATGATCCTCTTAGTGGCATACCACGTGTAACAACACCTGCACAGGATCAGTAGATCCGAACCTCACACCTGCGGGGCAGGCACAGGATGGCAACAACAACTGCCCGAGTTACACCAGGAACGCACAATCCCTCCATCAGTGCTGACTGTCCGCAATAGGCTGAGAGAGGCTGGACTGAGGGCTTGTAAGGCAGGTCCTCACCAGACATCACCGGCAACAACGCCGCCTATGGGCACAAACCCACCGTCGCTGGACCAGACAGGACTGTCAAAAAGTGCTCTTCACTGACGAGTTGCGGTTTTGTCTCACCAGGGGTGATGTTCGGATTTGCGTATATCGTCGAAGGAATGAGCTTTCTAGGGAGTTTTTCCTAGCCACCGTGCTTCTACACCTGCATTGCTTGCTGTTTGGGGTTTTAGGCTGGGTTTCTGTACAGCACTTTGAGATATCAGCTGATGTACGAAGGGCTATATAAATACATTTGATTTGATTTGATTTGAGCATCACACCAAGGCCTCTTACTCTGGAGCGGGATCGATTTGGAGGTGCAGGGCCCATCATGGTCTGGGGCGGTGTGTCACAGCATCATCGGACTGAGCTTGTTGACATTGCAGGCAATCTCAACGCTGTGCATTACAGGAAAGACACCCTCCTCCCTCATGTGGTACCCTTCCTGCAAGCTCGTCCTGACATGACCCTCCAGCATGACAATGCCACCAGCCATACTGCTCGTTCTGTGAATGATTTCCTGCAAGACAGGAATGTCAGTGTTCTGCCATGTCCAGTGAAGAGCCCGGTTCTCAATCCCATTGAGCACATCTGGGACCTGTTGGATCGGAGGGCTAGGGCCATTCCCCCCAGAAATGCCTGGGAACTTGCAGGTGACTTGGTGGAAGAGTGGGGTAACATCTCACAGCAAGAACTGGCAAATCTGGTGTTGTCCATGAGGAGGAGATGCACTTAATACAGTACTTAATGCAGCTGGGGGCCACAATAGATACTGACTGTTACTTTTTATTTTGACCCCCCCCCCCCTCCTTTGTTCAGGGACACATTGTTCCACTATTTATTAGTCAGATGTCTGTATAACTTGTTCAGTTTATGTCTCAGTTGTTGAATCTTGCTTTGTTCATACAAATATTTACACGTTAGGTAAAAAAAATAAACACAGTTGACAGTGAGAGGACATTTCTTTTTTTTGCTGAGTTTATTACAAACAAACAACCGATTCAACACTTTAGGAAATAAAGTCACCCAGAAAATAATAACTCTGATAAAATAATCCTATACACTTGTTTTAAAGGCTATAAAATTGAATAATGACTAATGTTTATTGTGAGTTGAAATCTGAGGGGTATTGTACGAAGTGGGATCAATCAGCTGGCCAGCTAGGCAACCAGAAATAACTGTTGATTTTCTGATTCATTAAAAAGGCTTAACTTTATGCTTTTGGTTGTTGAGTCAATTAGACAATGCCCATTTCAAGCATAACTTTTAAAAAATTAAATAAGTTATTTCAGAATATTTCGGCATATAACTCCTTGATCCTGCTTTACGGTATAGGCAAACATGGTTTAGTAAGAAACTGTGGTATAGGTATACATGGGGGTCGATGTCACTATTTGGACGGGTCCAGTAGTCTTATCTTGGTATGACAAATAATGCATTAGCTAGAAGAGGAGTGAAAAAAAGAACGCTTCAACCTAGCTCAATCTATGTACAATAACAATAAGCATATAATCTCTGCGTTGAAACGTGTAAAAATCTTCCTGTTTCAATATGACAGCGCTCCACACTATCTTAATATCGGGTTGTTTACATTTTGAAGGAAGACCACGTTGTTTCTCCAGACCCTCCTCTGATTGGCTAAGCGAGTTTGAAACCCCTCCCATAGGTGGACCTGTTATACGGAAGTGTTTTTCTTGCAGCGAAAAAATAAGAAAATAGAGCATAAACGTTTTTTTATATATACTTGACCAAGTGTAAAGGCTAACTCAGCGCCTACTGCGTCATTTAAGGTTAACCGGGAAATAAGGAAAGCGTCCTTTTTTCCTAAAAATATAAATGAAACCCCTCTTGTGCAAAGTAGATCCGCCATCCATACAAAGTCGATGAGTGCTAGTCTCTAATAATGATCGCAAACACGTGATCAAATGTATTAACTCCCGGGAAATAAAACAGAATGTTCGCTTTCTTATTTGCAATAAATGGAATTCAGATTTGAACATTTAGCGCGTTTAAATGAACCGGGAACACACATGCGCACTCGCCATGGAATGGTCAGATATATAAAGATTGGCGCCGGCGCGACAGCTGATCATTATTCGTTCATTCATTTCTGAGGGTAAGGAGCTGGAGAGTAATTGTTTGCTTATTTAACTAGCTATATATCTCAGGAGTTTATTCTGAAATTGTGTGGTAAAGCTATTATGTCGATGAGTAACATTTAGTTTTTTGGGCAATTTTTTTTTTGGTCTAAAATATTGAAAAGGAACCAAATAGCAAGAGAGACCGGTAACGTTAGCAAACAAGTTGGTTGCAAACTAATGTTATCTGGCTAACATTAGTTGGTGTATTTGATAAGACAATACAATCTGTTTCTTCACGTTGTTTTTACGTTGTTCTTTTTATCAAATTGGATTGATATTTAACTTTTAACATAGAAGCAACCACTGCTTTTCAGGGACGTGGCATAAAGATACTGAGCAACTAACTTTGCTAGCCAGCAAACTACATCCTCATGCAAATTATACCTACCAATGTTGAATTATTGCTGCGGCAATACATTCTTTAAGTATTATATCCTTTATCTAAACTTTTATGTTGCTGTATTAGAGTTAGTTGGCTCAGTTGGTTAGTTGGTGAGCTACTGTAGCTAGCCATAGTGACTGTCCAAATCCTCCCGCTTCGAGAAATTGGCGCGTAGTTGGGTTTCACAAACCATCAAATAATTATCGTATGGTTACTTTTGTTAACAATAACCATGTAAGTTACTACCAGGGCTTCTGACATAACACTGGGACTACGCATAAAGTTGATCTTTATGCAATTTGTGGTAGATTTCTTTATGAAATGACGGTACTCACAAGCTCAACCCATTTGGCATGCCATTTTACCGCCGGAAAAAACAGCCTTTTATTATCCAATCGTGTTTTGAACTTGTAAAGATGAGTATCTTTGCCATTTTAACAATGTTTTCGCCCTGTCTCCGTTTCAGTGGATCATTTTCGGTGGAACTCTGAAGCCTTCAATTGACAGAATGGCTAACGTTAGACGCAGGTATGGGATAAAGCCATGTTATCAACAAGCATGATTGCAAGCTAGCTATAACATTGCTTATTTGTACATGTTTGTAACAATTGGTATGGTGACTGCTTTATGTCGCTAAAAATTCTGTCCTTTCAGTGGTCGCATCACATTGAAAGCAAGAGATGAGAACGCACCAGAAGAGAATGTCAAGATCAGACGAAAAAGAAAATCTGAGGTTTGTTCAATTAGCTAGCTGTGTTATTTTTAACTGTTAGTGTAGCGGTATTGTTTTTATTGGTTTGTCGTCAAATAAGAACTATAATCTTAACTAACTGTATTGTCCACTTTTCAGCCATCCAAAAAGATTCCACCCGCAGTGAAGAAACAAAGCTATGAAATTCAGGTTGGTTGCTTGTTTATTCAATTAACTTTACCAAGTTGTGCCAGTGATTGATGACTGTAAATCATGTGGGAGAATTTAGGGGTGAACTATGGTCAAATTCGCATTGATGTCGAAGTAATTATTGATGAGAATAAACTAGCTGCGTTAACTGTGTCAGTGGGTTAGACTGCGCAATAACCCCGCGTTTTGTCTGTCCCTTTCTCCTCTACCCGCCTAATCTAAATCACATCACATGCTTTGTATACACTATGGAACCTCTCATAAATACCCGTTTCTGTCAATCATTTTTCTCTTCTATGTTAAGTTCATATGTATACTATAGCTATGAGCAGTTTGGTAGTTTTCACTGTGCTGGTAGCGTGCTGTGACTTCTATTTGTAAATGAGGACTCTGTCTATATGGAATTATCACTTGGTAAATGCGTGCTTATTTCTGTATTTGCTGCTTATGTGACTGCTGAAGAGATTGAACTTGGTTCCTTTTCTCTCTAGAAACGGTGGTCAGAAGAAGGGGCAAGTCCATGTGTCCTCGTAGAAACGCCACACAAGGAGCTGGAGATGACAAGAGACCGGTCTGGCTTCAAGCAGTTCAGATTCAAGAACATCTTCATCAAGACCTCACCGCTGCCCTGCCTCAGGTACAGTGTGTTGAAGGGGCTTAGCCCAAATGCCCTTTACACCTCAATAGAGTGGAAATTGCTCCCCCTCTCATGCAGATGCCAAATGTCTTTGTTCCTAAGGTGTACCCCCAACGCTACTTAAGAAAACTCTGAATATGTAATGTTTTAGTGGGACTCAACTACGTTAGCCACTTGGCTAATGTGTGTCAATGCAATGCTTACATTAGTCAGGGTGGCAGTAGACCTGCAACTAGAAACACTTCAGCTACTCTGAACTGTTTGCGTTTTCTCCTGTTTGTTACTATTGATGACAAACCAATTCAGTGTTGGGCCCTCATAGTCCATGCGATTGCACACTGGATGTCCTGTTAAGACCGGTGTGTGTTTCCCCTTGGCAGCTGGGCCAGCTCAGATGACGTGTGGATTAAGATGCTGAACAAGGAGCTGAAGTATGTCCATGACAAGGGCTTCCTACAGCAGCACCCCAAACTAAAGCCCAAGATGAGGGCCATTCTCCTGGACTGGCTTCTAGAGGTACGTGCGTCTCTGAAATGACTTGCTGTACTCTATGCAATCTTGTACCTATTACTTGTACCCATCTATAAGCCTTGTTTACACCCGCGCTTGGATTTGTAATGACTGGATATGAATGAGCCAAAAGTCTGATACGCCACCTCCATAGTTATTATCTCAGGGGTTCTACATCTCCAATACTACTTTACTATAGTGCCCCAGGATTTGTACAGACCTGACTGATGTCTAACCCATCCCTGTTTTGTCCTGTGTTGTAGGTGAGTGAGGTGTACACTCTGCATCGACAGACTGCTTATCTGGCTCAGGACTTCTTTGACCGCTTCATGCTGACACAGGACGATATGGAGAAGGACCGACTGCAGCTTATAGGCATCACAGCCCTCTTCATCGCGTCTAAGATGGAGGTAGGCGTAATGCCCTCAGTTTTCATGTTCTTCTGGATGGCGACCACTGCTTTAGTTTATACTGTGTCATAACAAAATACCATTTGATGTATTTTTCTCAAGTCTAATCGTTCCCCCTCCTTATGCCCCTCAGGAAATCTACCCTCCAAAGCTCCATGAGTTTGCCTACGTTACGGACGGAGCCTGTGAGGAAGAAGCGATCCTGGAGATGGAACTTGTCATGTTGAAAGTAAGAAGCCTCCTGTGCCCAACCCGGCACTGTACTAATTCAGTTGTCACATTACTTAATGGCTTCTCTCCTCCATCAGGCACTGAACTGGAACCTGTGTCCAGAGACGGTGATCACATGGCTGAAGCTCTATGCTCAGGTGGAGTCCCTAAAGGATGGCGTCAACTTCCTGGTACCTCAGTTCTCTCAGGACACCTACATCCAGATCACACAGGTGAGTCCACTACCCCCCCCCCCCCCCCCGGCAGCTTCTCCTGACACTTGACTGTCGTGGAAGGTTTTTAGCTTCCCTTCAACTGTTTTAATGGTTGTCCTGGTCTCATGTTACAGCTTTTAGACCTGGCCATCCTGGACATCAACTGTCTGGACTACCAGTATGGGATACTGGCTGCTGCTGCCTTCTGCCATTTTTTCTCATTTGACGTTGCCCACAAAGTATCAGGTAAGCAATGATTTGACATCGTGTACATGGTTTGGCCCCATTCTAGAATGCCACAGCCCTCGTGTTATTACATAGTTACTAATGTCTGTTTCTGTGCAGGTCTGACGTGGGATAGTATTGCTCCCTGTGTCCGATGGATGACCCCCTTCATGCGCACGGTCAGCGCCTGTCCCAGAGCAGAGCTCAAAGACTTTAAGAAAGTGACGTCTGACGACAGACACAACATCCAGACCCACGTAGACTACCTGTCCATGCTGGTGAGTGCGCACACATTTCAGGGGTTGGAATGAGTACAATAGTCAAAACAGAATGGCTACACTGTTGGCTGTTTAGAGTATTTCTACCAGTGTTTAGGAGGAGCAAGTCGCTTCCACCCAGAAATGTATTGCAGCCATCTTGATGCATGGGCAGCCATTTTGTGCTACCAAGTAATGTTTTTCAAGTGGAAGAATAGAACTGCTCATACAAATGTTCGTTGATCTTAATGAAGTGTCTGGTCTGTTGCAGAGCGACGCTCACCAGAGGCAACCGGACAGCCAAGACAGTCTGTCGCCTGCTGCCATAGGAGGGATATTGACTCCACCAAAAAGCACAGAGAAACCAGCCAATCACTGAGCCCCAGGGTCTCCTCGCGTTGATCTTCTGGCCAACCCGATGAAGGGGGAATTCCCTAGACGTCACGCCTGACCAGCTGGAGGCCGGGAAACTTAACTTCGGAACCTCGTCCTCACGTGACCAATCAAATTAGCCTTTTGGTAATAACTCACCTTTGTGTAGCAGGTTAAGAGGAGTTGTTTTACTTTATATACCACGCTGGATATCAGAGTATATATGCAGTACAACCATGGAAATTAGCTCATGGTTACTATATAGACTTATTAGTCAAATGATAGCAACAAAAACCCTGTTCTCATAATCTTAATCCCCAGAATTAGAATTTTACATGGAGATCATTTGAGGTGACTCAAATCTTTCTCCATAGGAAAACGTCTGCTGCTTGCTCCCTCTTTTACTTGAAGCTGAATATCTCAAGACATGGGATGTTTTGATAGCTAAAAAGCAAATATTTTATTTGGTACATAATACACTTGAGTTGCTCAACTCTGTCTCTTAACATTGTGGTATCGTATGTATTTAGTGCAGTTTAGTCTAAATCTGGGTACTCCTGGGAAAGCTCAGCTGTACAATAACACCGAAAGAAGTATTGATGTTTGCTGTGGTTACGTTTGACCATTTGAGCCGTTTGAAAGGGTAGTGCAGGGTTAACTCTTTTCTATACCAATTTAAGCACCATTTTTGAACATGTATTCTCTCCGTTGTGAACGACTCATTTCCATGTGCCTGGTGCATTCTCCTGCCACAACACATTCCTGGAACACTTGACTTCAGTACTTTGATTTAGGCCTCTTGGACCAATTTACAACCATGTCATTTTAACATTGTATTTATTTGTTCATTTAAGCCTTACAATGTTTTTATTGCCATATATGCATTCATAGGGCTATGAATCCAGTTCTTTAACCATGCCAAAGGAAGGCAACCTATTTAAGTCACGGGATGCATGTTATTTATGATTTTGACATCTGTTATTGGGGGGTATAATGCAGTTACATATGAAATGTTATGTTGCGTAGTTTTGCGCTAGCCTGTCCGTGGTGCTTTAGTTGAACTAGTGTGGTGCTGTAAAGACTTGAGGCTCCAGTGGAGGGCTCTAACCCAGTCTGTCCAGCTAACCTGTGACTGTCAACTGAACCCTTCAGTGTCGTGCAGATGCCTGCAGCGGTATACAAAGAACCATGTTTAAACTGTAAATACTCATGTGTATATGTTATGTACATAAACTGAATGTTCTGTTTTCTAATGGAAACATGAAATGTATTGAATGAATGGAAATGAATACATTTGGAATGGCAGCATTTGCCTAGTACTTCTTCGACCATGGTTTGTTAACTTCTTGTGAATTGGAGAGGGTGTGCCATTTAGAACGAGTCTAACTTGAATGCATCAAGCTACAAGATCTGTATACAATACTAGCTATTACATGGACATAAAAGTGGTGGAGTCCTGCATATCTGACATGCTGAAGGGAGAAATGGGATGCACATCGCCTGGTCTCCAACCAGAGTGCGGTGGGAGCCTCACGCCTCCGCTTCCTCCAACATGAAAAAAAGTACTTTTTCACAGAATGGTGGGGTATTACAAAGATGAGTCCTACACTTTTTACATGTGCTTTGCATTACTAACGTATCCTTCTTAGGCCTTGAGTATTGTCTTGGGCCTGGCATTTTAGTTCATGTTTACACATGCCGTGGGAGTATCTTCTGAGGGGGAGGAGAAAGCTTCACTCGAATGACAGGCGGTGTGGAGAAGAAGCCTTTACCATGACTCAGACGGAGTCACAATGATGTGCTCAACATTCGAAGTAATCACTCGGGTATTGAAGGGTGTTATGTTGAACCCAGAGGGACAACACTCATCTTATGAATAAAAGGTTAGATACGGTGGGTCAAAGCAGCTGTAGGAGACTGTCAGTAATATGTGATTGTGTTAAAGGTCCAAGGCAGCAATTTGTATCAAGTCATTTCTGGGTAACAATGAACTTATTGTGATTGTTTTCAATTCAGATGGTCAAAAAGAAACTTAAGATTCTTAGACAGCCATTTCTCAAGCAACTATTATGCTCGGACTGTCTGGGACTGGTCTGAGTGGGGAAAACGGAAAACTAGCTGTTATTGGCAGAGGTTTTGAACTTTCTTTTTGATCTAACTTATCCACCGCCTCGATGTCACCAGGCAGGGCAAAACTCCATCCCACCAAAACAGGCTGAAATGTCAGTCTGTATTTTCGAACACTAAAAGGGCATTATCATTTTCACAATTGCACAGTATTATTCCAACCTCATAGTGTGGAAATATACTGTACTCTATATTAAACACAGGAAAATTACGTTTTTGACTGCACTGGGCCTTTAAGAAAATTGCCCAAGTCCTATCTCTAGTCCCTCTAATGTTCCCCACCCTGAAAGGACTGAACAGTGACTGATCCCTGGTCAATCAGCTCCGCTTGGGTGTCTGTGTGATGATACATGTCTCTCCATGAGGCCAGTGTGTTTGAGGGGGTAGTCTAGGAGGCAGACAGTGGGACAGCAAGGCAGCCATGGGCCGCTCTCTCTCCCCCTTCCCAAGTCTCGGTTATTGTGTTGGCCTGGGAACACATAGCCCCCACCTCTACATGCCAGCGTTATCATAACCCCCCACCCATCCCTCTTAAAGAGACCCTCACCCCCCACCCCTAACTCAACTGCATAATGAGTCCTTCACTTTTATGACAAGTTTTTTTTCATTTTTCAACTTATTGTACATGTGCTACCATCTCCACGTACAAATAGCCCATATTATCTGAGAGATCTGCAGTAAAAAAAAAAAAAATTAATCCTTGAGAAACTATGACAATATCATTTGACCAAATACATTATTTTTCATGTATTTCATGTAAAAATCTGAAACTCACCACCAGAGGGCAGTATGTCCCTATGTTAAGAATAATCATGGCCGTATTTCTCATTCCCTGTTGTTGAACCTTCTCTCATACAGTGCTATGTCCTGATAAAGCCTGGGCCATGGTTCATTAACGGTGTCCATATAATAGAGATGGTGTTACAGCCATCCATACATTGGACAAATAAAGTTACAAAACCAATTGCAATGCCTTGAAGAAAAGTCATTTTTATTAAAAGTAATATACAAAAGGAATATCTGACGTTAGGTTGCTATAAAACGTAGATATGTACATTATATATACACATAATAACATGGGGGCAAGGACCTCGAGTCCTGAATACAGTAAGTAGGGATGCTGGGCTGCGAGGAGTGAAGCCTTACTGGGTTTGTGAGTTCTGGAGTCCATGTGTGTCCTGATCAAAATCACTGAACGGCTGCAACCACATTTATCCATTGTATCTATAGTTTTAGGTTAATATATGCAAACATAGCAACTGCAGTTAAGTTATATGGGGGAAAAAATGTAAGGATGCAGTCGATAATTGGACCAAACACCAGTGTACAAAAGGCACCCCCAGTCATTTGAAATGTGGAGACAATTTGGAGACAATAGCCAGAAGGGATTTTATCAGTGTGTTTGTTAGTGAGGTGTTCCTGGTTCTCACTTTGTCCCCACTGTGCATCACAGTACTCTACAGCCATGGAAAAAATTTGACATTTGTTTATACAGCTATATATAAGAGTTATCAAGAACAAAATCGTAAAGTGAAGATATTTTGGAGAGCTAGTTTTGTGGAGTTTCTGTCTACCTACGGCAAAAAAAATAGAACCATTTCAATCAGATCAATTATAAAATAATTGTCGGCAATGGAGTTTCTGTGATTGTACTGTTTGACTTTTCTTTGACTACTCACAACTATTCCTCCGCAGCCAACCCCTCCCTGTATGTCCTGTCTCCTTTAGCACAATACATTCATCAGATGTTGTCAGGACACTGTGGGGTCATCCTGCCCTCCTGTTTCCAAGACGATAGGACAGGAAGTTTCTGACATGATTGGCATCACACAACACCATCTCTGAACCAACATAGAGCTAGAAACAGAAGAAAGGAGCACGTCCTTGTAAGACATCAATACAGTGCACCACAAGGGTTGGGTTCATTATATCTATATTGGAGTATAAAAATATTTCCTATCTGAAACCCATCACTATATTCTATAATACACATAATTGATGCCAAGTGAAGGTTTCTCACCAGGGATATCAACAATGCTTTTACCATTCTAAGCATTTTAAGGTTTGTACTTGTTTTTTGGCAAATGGATTCTGCAATCAAGACTGAGAATCATCCACTAGTGCAATTAGACCGTGATTGAAAGGGAAAGTCTTTGACAATATTCTAGAGGCTCTAGAATCTCTTGCATATGAGAACGGATAACTTACACATATCAAGGAACAAGCAACACGATTGACAGCTTTCTTCGTCTAATCAATTTTCCTTTAGTTATATAAGGTTCCTCCTAGAGATCATATCTACCTCCTGCTGAACTGAAGAAGGGGAACTCCCCCTGTGTAGGGCAAAAATGCTGTTAATATATATTGTCACAGGATAGAATGTGGTAAAGGAACACATCAGAGCTTCTCCGTTTGCCCGTTTCCCTGGCATGACTGTCTTTATCCAATAGGATGTCTGAAACAAAAACGTTAGAATACAAAATAAATGGGTACCGGTAACATATACATTTGACATACTAAGTTCAAAGTCCTTATAATGTAGAAGAACAACATTGTCCCTGTTGGTTCAACATCATTTCAGAGCTAAAATAAATAAGAGTTTCAACACATCACCGAGAGAAATAAAACAGAATAAATTAATTAATCTCACTAAGACTTGTAATCCCTCTTCCACTACATAAAGCTTCAGCAAACCTGTCAACATGAAGAAAAAAATAACAGGAGCCAATTTTCTGTGTGCTTTGTTTCCCTTACAACCAACCAGCATTGACACACCAGACACAATCACTAGCAGGAACTAAAGTCAGTCAATGTTGCAGTGTATGATGGGTTGAGGTTTATGAGTACCCTAAAAAGGGTGTGGCAGGTTGTCCTGACTATGGCTCCTCTGACTCTGGCTGTAACTCAAAGCTTCCCTGTATGTCAGCGCCAGCGCCGGTCGCTCGTACATTTCACTTAGAGCCTCAAACTTGCCCCCCCAGTGGGATAGCCGATCAGAGCTGAAGGCTGCTCCCTCCTCTTCCTCTGCTTTATCGTGGGAGATAGCAGAACCCAGCGAGCTGAGGCTACCGACCGGAGACCCAGCGCCCTCGATGCTCCAGACATGATAGCTGTCCGGCGGGAACTCCTGACTGTCGTTGTCGGCCTCCCAGATGATGCGCGCCACGTAGCTCTTGAAGTCCATGGGGCAGTGGCCCACGGAGATAGCATGAGCATCATTACTATCATTAGTATAGCTAGCATTGCTAGCGTGGTGATGATGATGGCGGTGGTGGTGGTGGGGGATGTGGAGATAGGGGGTCCCTGAGCTGCAGGCTGAGCCAGCGGGGTGCACCTCCTCCTGGGAGCCCTGTGAGGACTTGATGAGAGGGGCGGTTGTGCAGGATGAGGACTGGGACAGGCTGGAACACAGGGGCCTCTTCAGCTCTGTGATGTCATAGGCATTCTGGACGGATGAAATGGCATCAAATTAAAAACATAAGTATGAAGAATAAGTAAATGATGCCATCTAGTGGTCAATTTAGAAATCAATCTCAATGAACAGCGACGTAATTTTCGACGTAAATTTCGCTGTGCTGCAATGTCTGACCTGTGCGTGTGTGTGTGTGTGTGTGTGTGTACCTGGTCCTGCTCTCCTCCTCCCTCCTCATTGTAGTTGAGGATGTTCTCTCTGATGTCCTCCCAGCTCTGGTGTTCTGCAGGGAGGTGGTACACGCCCCTCTTCTGGAACTTACTACGACTGCCCTTCTGGTTCCACACTGTCACAGCTACCAGCACAGCTACAGGACACAGAGAAAGGAAACAGTTCAGTCATTAGACTGGATGGAAGAGATGGAGAGATAACACTACTGTACTCTACATGCATCTGAGTGTGGAAGGGAAAGAGATGAAGAAAAAGAGATCACGTTCACCTCTTGTCTTCTGTCGGCCATCTACCGTCCCTCAGGCAATCCTCTCTTTTCCCCTCTCCCTTCATGCCATCTCTCTCAACTTCCCCTCACTCTCCCTGCAAGTCTAACCATCACTGATTTTTAGACATTCACCACTGTAGCTACTTCGCCCTTTTCCTCATCTCGCTTGACATTTCTAGTTTTAGCACTCAGATGTTTATGTTCGCCTTCTCCACTTCTCATCCCCCTCTCCTTTCCCTGGCATGGGGCTATGATCTCGCTGCGTCGTGTATCAGGGCCGTCAGCGTTGACAGAGGGGTCCTCGGGGGCACTGCTAGTCTGACATCACAGAGCCGTACCCGTCAGAGGCTCATACAAACTTCGCTACCTGTCACGTGTCACTGTCATTGAACAGGCCCTCTAGTCTCTAGTCTATTTCCCCTGCTCTCCCTTCTACATACATCTAACTACACATCTATATATATGGTGTTTATCAATGCTGCTAATGGACAGCATTATAATGGCTACTCTATTGATGTCTTTAAGCACGCTTAATGTTCCGTAAAAACAGCTCACTATACGAAGGGTAAAAGGTCATGTGAAGAGAGGGTTTTAGTCGCCCATATTTACCGAAGAAGACGAGCAGACACATGCTGATGACCAGGATGGAGCCCGGGCTGAGGGCGGCCATACGGTGGGCTTTCATCTGGCCCACCTCACAACGCTGACCTCTGAACCCCTCGGGGCAACGGCACTGCCAGCTGTCAGGGGTCAGGGCGTGGCAGGTGCCCCTGTTACGGCAGGCCGAGGGTCCACAGGGGGAGGGCACACAGCGGTGGTGGCCTGATGTCTCGTCTGTCACCGTCACCTGGCCACCTGGACACCTGGGAGAGGGCAGAGAACAGGTTTGTTCTTTTAACTATGTCTGTGTGTCCTTAGCATGTGTAAGATTGTGTGTGTGTGTGAGATAGTGCTTGTATGTGTTTAAATGTGTGTGTGTGTGTGTGGAGCCAGCCTCACACACCTGCACTGGTGTTTCCTCCACAGGTCCACACAGTAGAGGGGGCTGCGGCAGGGCTTGGCACTGCAGGCGTCTGAGTGACAACCTGAAGTCACCCCCCTCCGCTCCAACACCGTGCTGAACTCGGTACTCTGACCATCCAGAAAGAGGGAGTGGTCGTTCAGCCTCACATCCCGCAGGCAGCCTGCGAAAGAGAAAGGGAGACTTAATGACAGACCAATACTAATAGGATAAAAGATCATCAGAGATGATTGTTTTGTGTGATTGCTACTTCTAAGAAATGTATTTGCCTTGGTAAAGTAAAATAGAGGGACAAAAGGGAAAGATTGTGTAAAAATATGGAACAAAATGACAGAAAGATCAGCCACTCCTTGACATGGACCTGTGGCTTTTTGACCCAGCCAAAGATACACACACTGAGAGCTAGAAGGCAGACACAAGGAGAGAGGAGACCATTACAGTGGAGAGGATGGGAGGAGTAGAGACAGGATGAGGTGACATGATGAGAAGAGAGGATGAAAGGAGACAGGAAAACAGGAGAATAGATTGAGACAAAGAGGAGACAGAGGAGAAAGAAGAGAGAACCAGCAGAGAAAACATGGAAAGGACAGAAGAGGGGACCGTCTTACCCTGGAAGTCAGCAGATTGTCCCGGGGTGGGTCCATTCCCCAGCAGCACACTGGAGGGGTGCACCACAATCTCCCGCCTGTTCCCCATCCAAGCCCTGGCCTCCCGCGAGCCACCACCCTGCTCCAGGCGCAGCGTGAAGAGGTTGTCATGACGATGCAAGCTGGCGAGGACCCACTGGCCCGTGTCGACCCGCTGGCTGGCCAGGCGAAGGGAGTGGGCACCGTCACCCAGGTTGGCACGCACCGACAGGTGGCTGTCTACGATCTGAGAGAGTGGAGAGAGGACATCAGCAAATGTAGCCACTTTTCACATTCCAATTGACTAAATTGGATCCTGTGAGTGATGTGACAGCAGGGCGCTGACCTCCAGGATGATGTACTCGTTGGCACCGTGGGACGTCATGGAGAGCAGGGTGCCAGAGGAGGAGCGCGTGCGGAGCAGGAGCTGGATGTGTGTACGACGGGGGCTACCTCCCCCCCTCAGCTGGTAGCGTAGCATACTGTCCCTGGCGAAGGACCACTCTGGTAGAGCTACAGGGGAGAGAGGCGATATGGTTAATAATCTCTCACACACATTCACACACCAAAATACTGCTGTGAAGAAGATCCAGTCCACCAGCAAAGTCACCTACCTTTGTCACACTTGTGCCCACTGTACCCGGGGTGACAGTCACAGCTGAAGGAGCCCCACTCGCCCAGGCAGGTCCCGTGGACGCCACAGGAGGGTCCACTTGCTGTCACACACACCCCGTCTGTCAGGCCACAGCCTGGGGAACTATCCAAGCTCTCCCCCGGAATTCCCAGGTCATACACCTCCAGAGAGAGATGTACATTATAGGTTAAATATCAGCTTAGAGAAACATAAAGAGAGCCCTCAGAGTCAGTTATCAACATTTGAGCTCAAATGGATGCTGTTGCTGTCCTGTGATCCTCTCCTTTCCCACCCCATGTCAAATAGGGCTTTATATGGTCAACTTCTTGAGCCAAAATGGCTACTACTGTTGCTGTACATAATCAACTGTCTGATCCAAAATGGTCATCACTCATGCTGTCCTGCTGTGCTCCTCTCCCCTAATTATTCATGTCAAACAGGACTGTATATGGTCAACTGTCAACCATTTGAGCCAAAATGGCCACCACTTCAGTCCCATTTTCCCTCCCTCCAATATTTTCCAGCAGTGACGCAAAACCACACAAGCTAATCTGCTTTCAGGAATAGTTTATGGAGGAGATGTTCTTTTAATTTATGTCTTATTTGGACTTTGAAATCGTTTTTTTGTCCTCATTTCAAAAGCTGTGCTCAAACGACCGTCTGTCCAACTCTCTCAGCCAGTGCCAACAGAAGACATACACAAAGAGGTTAACACACGCGCGCACACACACACACACACACACACACACACACACACACACGTTGCAGAGAGAAGTCGCAAAAGAGACAGAGAAGCTAACACTCTCCCAACTGGAAGACACATACACTGCCTCTCAAAACACTCTAGGAAAAACCCACTCACACAAACAAATGAATATTGACAACCCCATAGAGTAAACAGACTTAAAGAAAGCATCTCTTCTTCCCAGGTATATTAATACAGCTGCCAGTCTCCGTCTCCTCTCAGCTCTGTTCATAAACCTGTCACTATCAGTCTGATGGATAGACAGCTCTGTCACTCTGATGGGGAGCATGAAAACACTGTGACAGTGAGGAAAGGATAGAACTACTAGAGAAGTGGGAAATAAAAGGTGGTGGAGGAAGAGGAGGTGTGACTTTAATGCAGAGGGAGAGAAAGAAAGAGAAAGCAAGGGAGGGGGGGGGGAGAGGTTAGGGTAGAGAGGTTACCTTGCTATCGACCACCAGGTTCCTGAGGCAGCCAGTGAAAGCTTTGTAGCGTCTGTGTGTGGAGGTCACCTTCACCCCACCCAGCTGGAGAGGCTGGTTCACATTCAGGAACCTGGGAGATGGGGAGGAGAGGGAGAGAAGAGTAAGAAGAATAAGAGTCAGTAACCAGGTTTCCATCCAACCTGTTTATGCAAGCAAAGACCATGTCGGATCAGAAATGTCATGACAGGCCTGACAGAAACAGAATATTTTTCAGGAAACTTTCCAAATGTCGACAAAACAAAATACACTACGCTATCTTTTTGTGTTGGTAAAATTAATTATGCGAGAAATATCAAAATATTGATATAATAACCATTATATCGAAGTAAACTTGGAGTCACGCGATGACATGTTGTGTAGTCCTCCCACCACGACTCGTCAGGAAAGCATGCCATTTATTAGGCTACAGATGAAATAGGATATGATGAACTTCACAGGGTGATTAAAGCGCACGTTGATGAGCTTGATGCTCCTTTCCAATAAATATCGAGGGTCTTATTCTGGTGACATGATAATCGATGCTTGGCGGCTGTTTAACAAATGAAAAGAATATGTCTTTTGTCCATAATAATAACCTCATCATATCGGCTACATGTGCGCTCTAGTGAACATCTTTCAGATAGCGCTATTGGCTAGAGAGCACGTGCCAATACCAGAGTGGGCACACTCGCTACATAACAACAAAAAACATTTTGCGAGAAAACCATCAGTATAGTTTAAAATACGATTGAAACCCATTTAACTTGTATTTGGGAAAATTTGGGACATTTTTGGGAATTTGACCGCAAAAGGTATCTTTATGTGCACTACGTCATCACGCACAGACTTTTATCTGCAACAGGTCAGTTTGATGGAAACACATCTCTGGTGAGAAAATGCACATCGTTTTTATTTAGCTGATTTGACAATATTCACATGAAAATCTGTCGCCAATTGGATGGGAACCCAGCTAGTGTTAGCTTGTGCATAACATGGTTTGTCAGTAGTGGTCTTCAGTGGTCTGTAGTAGTCTAGTGGTCTACAGTTGTCTCCTCTTACCTCAGGTTGCCAGGGGTCTCGCCAGAAGCCTTGCAGCCAGACTGATCTGTCTCCAGCACCTCCACCACTAGACCCTCCACCTCATTCACCACTGCCCCCGAACACTGGTCTAGGATCAGTTGAACTGCCTGGATTAAACACATCATATAGTACCACCGTCATGTTCACAGTCAGGTCCTAGCTCAGTTCATAATGTAAGCATCCCAATGAGGATTCCCCCATCGGCTATTCCCCAATCCCCAACCAGTTCCTCCTCCAACCCCTCTGGGAATATGCCTGGACCTTTCCGTCACTGACGATGTCCAGGCGGTGCCATCGGCGGTCCGTGACGGTGGATCTCGCTGGGAGCTGCAACGCCAGTGTTCCCGATCCATGGCTGATGCTGAGGGTCGGAACGCCATTCCTCAATTCTGGAAGAGAGACAGGAAACAGGGATGAGGAGACATAATCACTTCGAAGTTTGAGATCACATGGCTAAAGGTCAATCAGATTTGTGAACATGGTCCCTAGCTGTGTGTTGCCGCTCTCCATGTTGTCTGTTGTCTGTAGCTTGTGAGGTGTGGAAACACTTTGTTGCTTTTATGAATTTTGTCTTGCTGCTTTTTGTTTTATGCTGCTCTGTCTGTATGCTACGTCTTGCTTGTCCTATGTTGCTCTGTCTGTATGCTATGTCTTGCTTGTCCTATGTTGCTCTGTCTGTATGCTATGTCTTGCTTGCCCTATGTTGCTATGTCTGTATGCTATGTCTTGCTTGTCCTATGTTGCTATGTCTTGCTTGTCCTATGTTGCTCTGTCTGTATGCTATGTCTTGCTTGTCCTATGTTGCTCTGTCTGTATGCTATGTCTTGCTTGCCCTATGTTGCTATGTCTGTATGCTATGTCTTGCTTGTCCTATGTTGCTATGTCTTGCTTGTCCTATGTTGCTCTGTCTGTATGCTATGTCTTGCTTGTCCTATGTTGCTATGTCTGTATGCTATGTCTTGCTTGTTCTATGTTGCTATGTCTGTATGCTATGTCTTGCTTGTCCTATGTTGCTATGTCTTGCTTGTCCTATGTTGCTCTGTCTGTATGCTATGTCTTGCTTGTCCTATGTTGCTCTGTCTGTATGCTATGTCTTGCTTGCCCTATGTTGCTATGTCTGTATGCTATGTCTTGCTTGTCCTATGTTGCTATGTCTTGCTTGTCCTATGTTGCTCTGTCTGTATGCTATGTCTTGCTTGTCCTATGTTGCTATGTCTTGCTTGTCCTATGTTGCTCTGTCTGTATGCTATGTCTTGCTTGTCCTATGTTGCTCTGTCTGTATGCTATGTCTTGCTTGTTCTATGTTGCTCTGTCTGTATGCTATGTCTTGCTTGTCCTATGTTGCTATGTCTGTATGCTATGTCTTGCTTGCCCTATGTTGCTCTGTCTGTATGCTATGTCTTGCTTGTCCTATGTTGCTCTGTCTGTATGCTATGTCTTGCTTGTCCTATGTTGCTATGTCTTGCTTGTCCTATGTTGCTATGTCTTGCTTGCCCTATGTTGCTCTGTCTGTATGCTATGTCTTGCTTGTCCTATGTTGCTCTGTCTGTATGCTATGTCTTGCTTGTCCTATGTTGCTATGTCTTGCTTGTCCTATGTTGCTATGTCTTGCTTGCCCTATGTTGCTCTGTCTGTATGCTATGTCTTGCTTGCCCTATGTTGCTATGTCTTGCTTGTTCTATGCTGCTCTGTCTGTATGCTATGTCTTGCTTGTCCTATGTTGCTATGTCTTGCTTGTCCTATGTTGCTCTGTCTGTATGCTATGTCTTGCTTGCCCTATGTTGCTATGTCTTGCTTGTTCTATGCTGCTCTGTCTGTATGCTATGTCTTGCTTGTCCTATGTTGCTATGTCTTGCTTGCCCTATGTTGCTATGTCTTGCTTGTCCTATGTTGCTATGTCTTGCTTGTCCTATGTTGCTATGTCTTGCTTGTCCTATGTTGCTCTGTCTGTATGCTATGTCTTGCTTGCCCTATGTTGCTATGTCTTGCTTGTTCTATGCTGCTCTGTCTGTATGCTATGTCTTGCTTGTCCTATGTTGCTATGTCTTGCTTGCCCTATGTTGCTATGTCTTGCTTGTCCTATGTTGCTATGTCTTGCTTGTCCTATGTTGCTATGTCTTGCTTGTCCTATGTTGCTATGTCTTGCTTGCCCTATGTTGCTATGTCTTGCTTGTCCTATGTTGCTATGTCTTGCTTGTCCTATGTTGCTATGTCTTGCTTGCCCTATGTTGCTATGTCTTGCTTGTTCTATGCTGCTCTGTCTGTATGCTATGTCTTGCTTGCCCTATGTTGCTATGTCTTGCTTGCCCTATGTTGCTATGTCTTGCTTGCCCTATGTTGCTATGTCTTGCTTGTCCTATGTTGCTATGTCTTGCTTGCCCTATGTTGCTATGTCTTGCTTGTCCTATGTTGCTATGTCTTGCTTGCCCTATGTTGCTATGTCTTGCTTGTCCTATGTTGCTATGTCTTGCTTGCCCTATGTTGCTATGTCTTGCTTGTCCTATGTTGCTATGTCTTGCTTGCCCTATGTTGCTATGTCTTGCTTGCCCTATGTTGCTATGTCTTGCTTGCCCTATGTTGCTATGTCTTGCTTGTCCTATGTTGCTATGTCTTGCTTGTCCTATGTTGCTATGTCTTGCTTGTCCTATGTTGCTATGTCTTGCTTGCCCTATGTTGCTATGTCTTGCTTGTCCTATGTTGCTATGTCTTGCTTGCCCTATGTTGCTATGTCTTGCTTGCCCTATGTTGCTATGTCTTGCTTGCCCTATGTTGCTATGTCTTGCTTGTTCTATGTTGCTATGTCTTGCTTGTTCTATGTTGCTATGTCTTGCTTGCCCTATGTTGCTATGTCTGTATGCTATGTCTTGCTTGTCCTATGTTGCTATGTCTTGCTTGCCCTATGTTGCTCTGTCTGTATGCTACGTCTTGCTTGCCCTATGTTGCTCTGTCTGTATGCTATGTCTTGCTTGTCCTATGTTGCTATGTCTTGCTTGTCCTATGTTGCTATGTCTGTATGCTATGTCTTGCTTGTCCTATGTTGCTATGTCTGTATGCTATGTCTTGCTTGTCCTATGTTGCTCTGTCTTGCTTGTCCTATGTTGCTATGTCTGTATGCTATGTCTTGCTTGTCCTATGTTGCTATGTCTTGCTTGTCCTATGTTGCTATGTCTTGCTTGTCCTATGTTGCTATGTCTTGCTTGTCCTATGTTGCTATGTCTGTATGCTATGTCTTGCTTGTCCTATGTTGCTCTGTCTTGCTTGTCCTATGTTGCTATGTCTGTATGCTATGTCTTGCTTGTCCTATGTTGCTCTGTCTTGCTTGTCCTATGTTGCTATGTCTGTATGCTATGTCTTGCTTGTCCTATGTTGCTATGTCTTGCTTGTCCTATGTTGCTATGTCTTGCTTGTCCTATGTTGCTATGTCTTGCTTGTCCTATGTTGCTATGTCTTGCTTGTCCTATGTTGCTATGTCTTGCTGGTTCTATGTTGCTATTGTTTATATTGTAATTGTTTTTAATAACCTGCCCAGGGACTGCGGTTGAAAATTAGCCGGTTGGCTAAAACCGTCACTTTTACTGAAATGTTGATTAATGTGCACTGTCCCTGTAAAAATAAAAATAAACTCAAACTCAAACATAACAGTGGAAACACATTCTGACTCTGCATCAATCAATCTAGTCATTTTCACAAACATATTCTTGGAAACAAGCCAATCGAGCCACCAAGCGCTTGAAACTGTCTGACTCACCAATATACAGAGTTACATTGATAAGCCACCTTAATGTTGCAATAACAGTGTGAAAGTGTGTATGACTACATGGTGTGTGACCTGACCAACCACTGTGTTCTACACTGCTACTCAGTTGAGCAGAACCAGTGAAAAATGCTTCACCGCAATCAATTCAGCAGCCATGTTCGATTTGCTATCCCCGGAACGGGGGAACTTGGAGCAGGCTCGATAATGACATAAATTAATGCGACTGGGCTACCAAACAGATTATGTAAGGCCTTTCTAAAGGCTAAACTGGACTAATCTTTTAGGGACATATAGGACCTCTGGGATGTGACATTAGGATTAGGGGGGACATGACTTGACATAAAAGCCACTTGGCTTATAGGGACCTGAATATGACGCAGGCTTATGAGGATATGATTGTCACCTCCACTAGAGGTTTGATCAAGAGTGCTGGTTGCCAGTCGATCCCCATATTGCTTTACCTATCCATATCCAGACACATTGAAAGTAGGAAGCAGGAGTAAGTGGGATGGACTATGGTGTGGTTGTTTCTGTTCAGGGCCTACATGTAGGCTGTCTGTTCTTACCCAGAGCAATGTAGTCCTCCTGCTCTCCGGCCTGGGCGGGGCCTAGAGGGCCGTTGTAGAGCAGCAGCCCATTGGCTGACTCGGTTATGAACTCCAATGAGATGTGGCTTTGAAAGCAAGGCCTGATGGGAGGGAACCAGGCGTAACCCTGGCCGTGGAAGGTGTGCTTGGTCTGCTGGCACTCAGGCCCGTCAAACATGGGTGGACACTTGCACCTGAACGGCAGGGGAGAAGCATTGTGAATGTGTTATTTCTAACAGCTAATGCTAACTAGTGAGAGCTCTTGGCTCCAACTGTCTTTGGCCGTCATACCTGTATCCCAGCTCGCTGTCCTGACAGGTGCCTCCGTTGAGGCAGGGGTTGCGGGGGTAAGAGGAGCAGGCCTGGTGCAGGCTCTCTCTGGCCCTGCAGCCGCAGCGTGCCTCAGAGGAGGCGGAGACAGACACCAGGGAGGTGTTTCCGGAGCTGAGGGCGGTGGGGGTGAGGCTGAAGGTGACGTCGCTGCTGCAGCCGCCCGACTGACTGCAGTCTGTGTAGGGACACTCGTCTATACCCACCTGGGAGATAGACACACCCAGCGCTGCTTCCAACTGAGAGAGGAGGGGGGAGAGAAAGAGAGCGTCAGTCTACTGCCTGTCAGTGAAATCAAATTGGTTTGAATCAGTCTTCATATCAGTCTTTCATAGTCTTCATTTACAGTCAGGTGATGTCTCTGGATGAATTTGTTCTGACTCAATCTGACTCCAATGGCTTAAAAGCAACTCACCAGTTCCATTCAACCTTAACAGGCAGCAGTAAAACTGTCAGTGACACACATCCAGTGTATAAACAACTGCTTCTGGGCAGCGCAACACCCACTACAAAACAGCTTAGGATTTATGGACGAGAGAGGACTTTATAAAGACTCAGACGTTCTCTCCTGTCATCCCTCTTTTTCTCTTCTGTCATCCCTCTTTTTCTCTCCATCCATCCATCCCTCTCTCCCATTCTGTTCCCCCGGCACAAGCTTGGGTCACCAGATGCTATCTCATGCCTTAAATGGACATGAAAAATGTACACACACTTGAGTAGTGTGCCGCTGTGTGTGTGTGATTAAGTGTGTGTGAGAAATATGTATGTTGTTGAGCATGGTGTCAGTGTGTGTGTGTGTGTGTGTGTTTAAGTGTGTGTGAGATTTTAAATATGAGTTTCTTTTTAGTAGTGCATCACTGTGTGTGAGATAGTGTGAATGATTGTAACGTTGTCTAGTGTGAAGCTTTATGCGTATTCAGACTCTTATATGAGACACTTCGTGTGTATCCCATCTTCACCTTAGCTTTATGCGTATTCAAACTCTTATATGAGACACTTAGTGTGTATCCCATCTTCACCTTAGCTTTATGCGTATTCAGACTCTTATATGAGATACTTAGTGTGTATCCCATCTTCACCTTAGCTTTATGCGTATTCAGACTCTTATATGAGACACTTAGTGTGTATCCCATCTCCACCTTAGCTTTATGCGTATTCAAACTCTTATATGCGACACTTAGTGTGTATCCCATCTTCACCTTAGCTTTATGCGCCATCACATTGCCGTGGAGTTTCTCGGCCTTGTAGTACGGCGAGCCGTGGGCGGCGAACCACACGTTGACCTCGCGCTCACCCTGGCGGTTGCCATTGGCGACAGAGAAGACGTGGACGTTGTCCTGGTCGGTCTGGAGAAGCTCGGAGAGGAGACGACCCAGGCGGGAGAAAGAACTCTCCTGACCCGGTGCACTACTGAAGAACTGTTCCACTGTGATGTCTGAAGCAACAGGATGGTGGGGTTGAATGGTCAGTACACTCAGTTCATAATTTTGTAGTTCAACACACTACAAAGTGGAATGTCCCTGGCAAAGCACTCCCCTGCCCAATGTTCTACAGGTAACGATTGTACAGATCAGTCAGATGTTTGTAAATGCTCAGCTGGGGCCTGGGGGTGATGTGAACCACGACCTTAGGGAACTATTAGATACAAGAAAGCCTGCCACACAGCACTCAAGCATGTATGTCATCACACATGGAAACATTATGACAGCATTAGCTCCTTATGGTCTGTGGTCAGTGACCATGAAAAAGAGTGAAAAGTGACGATATTGGCTGATACACTAGGTGGCAAAACTCACTGGACAGGCGCAAAGAGCCAGCGTTCTGGACTGCCTCCTCGTCCAGCTCCATGACAACGACCTCCGCAGTGGAGGTCACGTCGGGCCAGGTCTTGTCGGAGACACGCACCTCGAGGCTGTAGGAACCCACCGGTACAGGGGCCCCCTCTCTGATAATCAACTGGCCTGAGTTGTGGTTCAGACTGAACAACCCGCTGAGAGAGGGAGGAGGGAGGAGGAGATGGATGGAGAGAGCAAGATAGAGGGAGAGAGAAATGGAAGAAGATCGAGAGAAAAGGGGGGTAGTGGGCATAGAAGTAAAAGAGAGGGAAGGGGGAGAACAGAGAGTAAGAGAGAGCAGCAGTAAATCCCCCCGGTGTTCATCCATGCAGGACTATCCCCGGCCTCCCTCCATGCTCACAATCTCACGTTAAAACACTGAACTGTCCAGGGAGACAGCCACATGCATTATAGATGGCTTCACTATCAGTATCAATGCAACCCCCTCTACCCTACCTCTCCTGCACCCCTCCCTCCTCCCACCTAGCCCCCTGTTAACTCTATTACCCTATTCCCTGAATACCCAGTTCAGTGTTCACTCTATCAAAAACCTATTCCCCCTGAACCTGCTCCCACAGCCTCTTGGGTTCCTTCTACGTCTCTCTGCCTACTCCCCATAGACACCTTCTCACTACACTAACCCCACCAGCCCGACCTAAGCCCCATGTTAATACTGCAGAACTTTCTACCCTATCCTGCTCCTAAAGTCTACTTCTCACTTCTCTAACTTTTCTTACTCACATGTCCTTGTTCCCTCTATTACAGTGACTCTTCTCCTTCCCAGCTATCTACTCATATCTTCTCTCCCCTTCCATCTATCATCCCTCTATTTACTTGGCCCCTGTCCACTCTGGTCCTTATCACTGGCTCAGATCATGACAAGGGAATGATGATGGTTCTGCTGTGACTATCTCCATCTACCTCACTTTCTCCTCATCTCTCAAGTTAGAGGTCAATGCCAAGGAGTTCATCTGATGTCTTTCAAAATGTCTCTGTTTTTGAAGCTTCCATCTCTACTGAAAATGGGAGGGGGGGGGGGGGCAGTACAGAAAGAAGCAGTACAGTATGTAAGCTCTGTTCTATAGAGCCTTTGTACAACTGGAGCAACAAACAAATGTTTGCAGATACACCTAGCTTTACCACATGACCACGTTATTGTTTTAGCATCACATCGTTTGATGGCACACCAAGGTAAGTACCCTCACACACTGGCCTGCGATCAAAAGAGATTTGAAAAGGTGCCATGGCTCTCTCTTACGTAACAGTAAAAGCTGGTTATGCATGGCCCGTGACCTTCAGAAGTCAGGCCAAATGAGGTAATTATCTGAGCCATAAGAAAATTAAACCGGCTGGCCCAATCGAAGAGGTGCTGAGCTGTGGGGAGATGTGTGTTATGTCATCCCTCCCCGGGACATCATGTTAATGTAATACATTAATGAATCCCTGTTTGCAGAGCTAGCCGGGGCAAACATGCAACACAGCACTTTGGAGACAGAAAACAAATAGGCTTCAAATCATCATCTACACGGATGGCTGGTAGGTATAATGAAATGATCCATATAGTTTGGTCCTTCGAGACGCATTGGGATCTGCTGACTGGGGATTCAACATGGTAATGGCTCTTTCTTGCTCACTTTCTCTCTCTGTTGTTCCTTGTCATCTTTTCGTGTGCTTACTAGCTCTTCCGATTACAGGTGTCTCATTAGAGAGAGAGGTGCCAGCAGCGTAATCAGCTTCTTTTCAGTGTACACCAAACATTGCGCACCCATCAAACAAAACCAGAGCGCCGTGCCTCGCTTCACTGGGAATTTTCAATACAATTTTTTATGAAGTATTAATAATGGTGCTCCTGACAATTCATCTCTCCCTTTCCCTCTCCCTTTCCCGCTCTCTCTTCCAATCTATTTCTACTTTCTCTGTTTCTCTTAAACGGCCTGTTTCTCCTTCACCTAAAATTTATCTTTCTCTGCTTTTACATTCTGTCTCTCTTTCAATCCCACACTTTCCTCCCCTCTTATTGTACACTATTTTGTCTTATTCTCTTTTCCTCTCTCTTAAGTGGCCGGGCTTCATTCCAACTTTAGTGAGGAGATCAAAGTACCTGGGGGGTTTGCCTTGGAATCTGTAAACCTTTTCGCTCCAGTCGTCAAGGTCAGGGGATTGAACCTGTCCAAGCACTGTTGTGGGGAGAACACCTACGGGGGGAAACTCAGAATTAGGTGCTGGAAGACAACCCTTCCCTGTCGTACACCTAAAGCTCTCAGAGTGAGAGAGAAAAAGAAAGAAAGGGAGAAGAGGAGGAGGGGAGGAAGAGGGGCGGAGGAGGGAAGATAAGTTGGAGAGCGTCGCCTCGTCGGCACATATGGACACGGTTCTGAAGACACAGCAGGGGAAGTGCACACATTAGCATGTTAGCTCCCGTTTTCCCTCCAAAAAGCTAAATGGAGTGCTGTAATCCCCTTAGGCATGAAATAAAATAAAACATGTAATGGCTCCTGTTTATATGCCTATCAAACCTGGGACTTAAGCTTAAGTAAATTGTTTGCTTCATGGCATGTTTGGAGATACATGATGAATTCTTATTAGAAGGTTAATGTACTTTCCTCTGGCAAAACCCATACAGAGAATCTACTAAAAATACATGACAGAAAAGCAGAGTTTTTCCAGCAGTAACAGCAAGCTGACAGATGGCATGAAATACTAAATAAGTGATGTTGGGCTTCAAGAGTCCGTAAGCATTCAACTGTGACAAGTAGTGTTGTAACAACATCTGCAGACCACTGGAGAAACATACCATGGTAGCTGTACACGAAGAAGTCGGTGTGGCCCGGAGAGTGGGGGTGGTCATTCCTGTCGCCGATGACAACCGTCAATGTGCTGGTTGAGCTCATTGGGGGAGACCCGCTGTCAATCATGAGAATGGGAAGGCGGTACTCCTTCTGGCGTTCACGGTCAAAGGTTCGCAGGGTAGTCAGTGCAGCGCTACCGTTGCGCAGGTCAGTCAGGTTGAAGCTGGTAGCATCGGAGGTTAACATCAGGAGACGGATGGAAAACGGTCCACCATTGGGTGAGGAGTCGCGGTCGGCTGCGTGGAGAAGCAGGGATGTATCGTTTATTCTCACCGCCTGGGGGGCAGCCATGTTTTCCCACACAATGGGCTTGTAGGGCACCTCAAACTCTGGCCCGTTGTCATTGACGTCCAGTACGGTAACCATAACGATGGCGGTGCCGGTGAGTGGCGGGCTGCCCGTGTCGGTGGCCAGGACCATGAGTCTGTGCTGGGATACCATTTCCCGGTCCAGAGAGTCAGCCACTACCACCCAGCCTGACTGGTCCACCAGGAACTGCCCGTAGGGGTCAGACTCTTTGGCAATGCTGTAGGAGAAGCGGCCATTTAGTCCTGAGTCCAGATCGGCAGCGGTGACTTGAGCCACAATGGTGCCAACAGACACGTCCTCAGACATGGCAGGAGCCTCATAGAACTGTGGGAAGAAGACGGGTGCGTGGTCGTTGGAATCCTCCACCTGAACCAGGCAGTATGCCAGGCTGAAGAAGTCTGCGTCTTCTGCCTTCACAGTCAAGTTGAACGTTCTCTCGTGGGGCTTTTCAAAGTCCATCTTCTTCTTCAGCCGCACCACACCACGCCGGTTCGCCTTGTCCGTCTCCACAAAGAACTTCCTGTCCTCGTCGCCTCCGACGATGCTGAAAGTGACCACTGCGTTCTCACCCTGGTCGCCATCGCTGGCGGAAACCGCCAGAACCTCGCTGTTCACCTCTAGGTCCTCCGCCACCTATTAATATTGATAAGAAATTACATTAAAATATTGATAACAAAATACTCAAACATATTACAGTGCAACAGTGTTGGGGTGAACAGGTGAACAAACCTGGGCATTGTAGACCCTCTGGGTGAAGACTGGTGGATGGTCATTCACATCTGATACCATGATAGTAGCTGTTCCAGTCCCGGTCAAGCCCCCACCATCCCTGGCCTCAACCACAACCAGATAGCGGTCCTCCGCCTCACGGTCCAGAGACCGTAGAACTGTACTGATGGTTCCAGTTGAAGGGTTGATGGAGAACAGATTGAGGTTGATCTCGTTGCGAACGTTTTGTACGATGCGGTAGGTCAGTATGGCGTTCTTCCCGGCCTTGGGGTCATCTAAATCCGTGGCCCTTATCTCCATCACTGAGGTGTCGGCGGGAGAGTTCTCAGGCACGTGGCCAACAAAGCAGCCTGAAGAGTCTGGCGCTGGGCATGGGAAGACTGGTGCGTTGTCGTTGATGTCATGAACTTCCAAAAGGACGTCAGCAAAGCCAGTGAGTCCCGCCCCTCCCTCATCGGTGGCCAGAACCAGGAAACGCCAGGCCGGGCGCTCCTCACGGTCCAGACGGCGTTGGGCGTAGATGCGGCCCGTACACTCATCGATGGTGAACTCACTGCCAGCTCCCTGGCCGTGGAGTGAGTAGCGCAGGGCGCTCTGGTCTGCCTCCTGGTCTGGGTCGGTGGCTGAAACCTACAAACAGGAAACCCCCAAAAACCTAGCATTAGACAGTAGGGCCGGATAGAATCTGCTCAGAATTTTTCTTTTCTTTTCAATTCAATAAAATATGAAAATATAATTTGATTTAACCATTTCTGTTCATTTACGGATATTCTGCCTCTTCAGATTCCATCTGGCCCCAAAAATAGGACATGAAAAGAGAATTGATTGCAGTAGCCAATATACAGTCTGTTGCCTTGCAACAAAAATAAGACAATTTTCCTGGTTTTCCTCTATGGATAATTAGCCTGCCTTCATGTTATCTCTGTGTGAAGGACAAGCTCAGACACTTCCCCCCACATCTATCACCAGAACGCACAATGCAATTAAAAGTTAATAGATGCCAGCAAAAGAAGAAATACACTTTCTTTATTTCTCTCTTCCCCTCTCACCGGAGGGTTTGTTTACAAAAGCCTTTGAAGTTTACATTTTTTTCTCTCCATTTCCTGACAATGCAATGAGAAGACAATATCGAGACACGGTGCGGCGTACGACAGCCAAGGCCAGGTAAATACTCATTTCAAATTGGATTTCCAATCTTTTTTCTTTCTGCAGGATTGTATTCATATACAGAACGAAGGAACTTCGGGGAAGGGATGGCTGCCTGCCACACACTGGAAACTATTAAGTGCATTAGAGGGGAACCGAGTGCACATCAAATCAATTCCACCACCAGGAAAGCAGCCCTGGGTTGAATACTGTGACACATGCCTCTCTCTCCAGGATTACTTCCATGCCCTCATGAATCGTACTCCTTTTTAATCTGATTTACCTTGGCGACATGCACAAACAGTTTTACTGGGAATAGGTGTGACGAAACTAGGCTGGGTACACAATGAAAGCCTAAGAAAAAGCAGGAGGCTCCACAACTATTTATCGTGGGCAAACTGTGGGTGCTCATGTTGAGTACTATTAGGTATCAACACTTTAGGATAGGAGTATAACATTGGAGCCTATTTGATTTCACACAATGCCCACATGTGCGATGAGTTACTGTATATATATATTATGTGACTTGAGAGGTGAAACCAAAGCCACATTTCCATCAATGGGTGGACAATGTCACTGCATTCACTTCCATTCTATTCAATGTTTTTATACTGCATGTATAAAACAGAACTTCCTCACAGCAAGTTTAGCTTTATCAAAAAAGGCTTTCAAATATCAGTTGTCATACCCTGCTATTGTCGTTGTTACAAAGGGACTATGTATGAATGGCCTCTGACCTCCAGCTAAAGACAGGAGGCTCTGTAAGTTAATGGAACAACCTAATGGTGTAATGCACTGTTTATGTGGCTGTTATAAGAGGCAAACCAGTACATAGGGACTAGAGCAGGGATCATCAACTAGATTCAGTCACGGGACGATTTTCTTCTTGAGTGGATGGTCGGGGGCCGGTACATAATTACAAATAATTCTTAGTCCGAAAATTGACCGAAGAAGCCCAAACAGATACACTTTTGACTAAAACATAATAATTTCAAACCTTGCTTACGTTTGTATACGGGTGTATCTCTAATATGTGTCGGAATACTTGTGAACAGAATTCCAAAATTAAAATCACTTGGAGCTGATTTCCTGGTGTTGAAAATAAAGTATAAAAAAATAGTTTTGCTCAGAAAACCTGGGGAACCAAATAAAACCACCTGTGGACCAAATTCGGCCCATGAGCCGCCAGTTGGGGAACCATGGCCTATAGTATGTATGACATCTGACCTCCAGCACAAAGACGGGCAGCTCGGTCAGCTCCTCTGTGACAGCGGCGTGGTACTCTGTCTGGCCAAAGACGGGCGCCTCATCGTTGCGGTTCACCACCTGGACCACCACTAGGCTCTCATTCTCCCATTTCCCGTCGGAGGCCACCAGTCTCAGCTCGTAGCGTTGCTCCATCTCGTAGTCTAAATGCTGGGCCACAAAGATGGTGCCCACCTCTGGCTCCACGTCAAAGGTGCCCATGGTGTTGCCAGAGGTGATCTGGTAGCGGAGCTTGGCGTTGGCACCTGGACAAGGAAATATGGCTGTTTCAAGGTTGCTTTTATTGGTTAGACAAGGTAGAACTAGTAGTCCATGTTAAAGGAGGAGAAAGGAGGACATAGTTACAGGCAGTATGCTGTGGTATGTGTGTGCTCACTCTCACACACAAGCCGACAATCTGCACATGTACAAACACGTGCCGCACAAAAACAAAAAGACTACCTCACACTTCCAACAGCCCTCAACACAAAAGAACAACCCCCACAATACCCTCTCTGAGTCACACAGTGCCATCCGGCTATCAAATATTTCGGAGGAAAACATCAGTTTCTCTCACAGTGGGCCTCATTAGACAGAATACAGAAGGCAGTGAGGGCTGGTCTCACCCACCCCCACCTCAACTTTGTCTCAGGCACCACCGGTTCTCCTACCCCCTTCATGTCCTCAGTGTGTTCAGTTAAAAATACACAGGTGCATCCAACAAATGTACTTAGAGTACCAGTCAAAAGTTTGGACTACCTACTCATGGACTACCTACTCTTTATTTTTACTTTTTTCTACATTGTAGAATAATAGTGAATACATCAAAACTATGAAATAACAAATATGGAATCATGTAGTAACCAAAAAAGTGTTAAAAAAATCCAAATATATTTTAGATTTTAGATTCTTCTTGATAACAGCTTTGCACACTCTTGGCATTCTCTTAACAAGCTTCACCTGGAATGCTTTTTCTCCTTGAAGGAGTTCCCACATATGCTGAGCACTTGTTGGCTGTATTTCCTTCACTCTGCGGTTCAACTCATCCCAAACCATCTCAATTGGGTTGAGGTCGTGTGATTGTGGAGGCCAGCTCATCTGATGCAGCACTCCATCACTCTCCTTCTTGGTCAAATAGCCCTTACACAGCCTGGAGGTGTGTTGTGTCATTGACCTGCTGAAAAACAAGTGATAGTCCCACTAACCCACTATCCGCAAACCAGATGAGATGGTGTATCACTGTAGAATGCTGTGGTAACCATGCTGTTTAAGAGTGCTTTGAATTGTAAATAAATCACAGACAGTGTCACCAGCAAATCACCCCCACACCATCACCCCTCCTCCTCCATGCTTCACGGTAGGAACCACATGTGCGGAGATCATCAGTACACCTACACTACGTCAGACCAAAGGACAGATTTCAACCGGTTTAATGTCCATTGCTCGTGTTTCTGGGCCCAAGCAAGTCTCTTCTTCTTTAGTAGTTGTTTCTTTGCAGCAATTCTTTGCAAGCATGAAAGCCTGATTCACGCAGTCTCCTCTGAACAGTTGATGTTGAGATGTGTCTGTTACTTGAACTCTGTGAAGCATTTATTTGGGCTGCAATCTGAGGTGCAGTTATTCTAATGAATGTATCCTCTGCAGCAGAGGTAACTCTGGGTCTTCCTTTCCTGTGGCGGTCCTCATGAGAGACAGTTTCATCATCGCGCTTGATGGTGTTTGTGACTGCACTTGAAGAAACTTTCAAAGTTCTTGAAATTTTCCGGATTGACTGACCTTCCTGTCTTAAAGTAATGATGGACTGTCATTTCTCTTTGCTTATTTGAGCTGGACTTGGTCTTTTACCAAATAGGGCTATCTTCTGTATACCACTCCTACCTTGTCACAACACAAATGATTGGCTCAAATGCATTAAGAAAGAAATAAAGTCCACAAAATAACTTTTAACAAGGCACACCTGTTAATTGAAATGCATTCCAGGTGACTACCTCATGAAGCTGGTTGAGAGAATGCCAAGAGTGTGCAAAGCTGTCATCAAGGAAAAGGAGGGCTGCTTTGAAGAATCTCAAATCTCAAATATATTTGCTTAACACTTTTTTGGTTACTACATGATTCCATATGTGTTATTATCATAGTTTTGATATCTTCACTATTATTTTACTACGCGGAAAATAGTAAAAAATAAAGAAAAATCATTGAATGAGTAGGTATGTCCAAACTTTTGACTTGTACAGCACATATTTGTGAATACTCTCACACATGCATGCACACATCTTTCTAATTTCTAATTTCTAATTTATCCCTCTTATCCTCCCCTGTTATCTTATCTCCTCTCCTCTTCACTCTCTCATTCCTCCTTTCTAACCTCATCCACTCTACCACTGTCAACCCTAATCAGATACCCCATTAGAAGCGGAGAGGAGAGGGCAAGGTCAGGATGGCGTTCCCGGTCTGGGAAATGGGAATAATGAGATGGGATCAAAGGAGTCTGAATCCTGACTGCTGGTGTCTGTCATGTTAGAGTGCTGGGTGCTCCATTGTGGAGCTCCACAGTGGGACCTTCATACTAGTCCTTATAAAGCTATGTAAGAGCTGAATAAGGACGTGGTTGAGGTTTTACAGTAGTGAGTCTGATGAGTAGAGATGTATGAAAAGGACTGTCAAGAACGCAGATGTGCACAAGGCTGGATGACTTACACTAAACATGACACATTCCATTCCATAAACAATCTCCATTTCATATTGTACTAGTTCCTGCACCAGCTTCCCACCCCCACGCTCAGACATATGCGCATAAACACAAACACACACTGTTTCTCTCTCTCCGTCTCTCTCTCTTTCTCTCTCTCACAGACACACACATACCCACACTCCCTGTCTGTCTGCATCTGGCTCGGGCCCTGTTTACCAGCACGGAGGAGATTTTAGGAGACAAACACCATCTGTGTGAGACATGTCGGGCCTTCATTACGACATGTCATGCTCCTATCGGGAATGTGTGTGTGTGGAGGGGGCTTAAGTGCGCTGGCCGTCAAAGCTTCTGAGCACGATCTGCCGTGACACTCGCCAAGAGGGTGTGTGTGTGTTGAGTGAGTGAGTAAGTGTGTGAGTGTGTGTTGGGTGGCAGGGAGTAGCTCCTGTACTTTTGCCTCCGGCCGCCTCCCTAATGATCGGTCTGGCCATATGGTTAACCCCCCCCCCCTTAAGTAAGACTGGTGAGGGGGACAACTGTGCACATCAGGGGGGTGGAGGGGGGCTCAAGGGTTAAGTGATTTTCATCCTAAGCAAAGCAGGAGCTCCACTGAAGGCCCCAAAACTCTGATTAAGGTCACTAGCATATCCCCCCCCACACCATGTATTGGACCCCATCCACTACCCCAATCTGCTTACCATTAAGCTAGACAACCTATATCTGTTTACTGACAAACCTTCAGCTCAACTCAACTCCAATGTCAACCTCAGCAAAAAAAACTTGATCTTGTTAAAGCCCATCCAAAAGTTCTTAATTCAGCACATTTTCCACTTGGGGATAGAAACCCGATCCTAAAAGGATGTCTGTCTGCAACAAAAGACGCTGAAACTAATCAGCTTTGGGGGGAGCGTTTAACAGGGGCCCTTCTATTCCCCACGGATCTGTTCCCTAATTATTCAATTCCCCAAGTTCCACTGGGAGTGTAATGGGAAAATATTGGGATTTCATGGAAAAAGGCCCTTGACGTGCTTTGAAATGAAATACACAGGGGATATTCTCATATGAAACAGATCTCTCCATGTGTTTGTCTACTTGACTATCTCTGTTGTGGAGTAGCATCCACCGTATGGTGGAACAGTGGTGACTGGTAAAGAGAGGTCACAGAGAAACCAATGGAAGTACCTCAGCTGAAGATTGTAATGGGAGAATTATGAGATGTGAATTGCCTTGTCACACCACTAGCACGATAAAGGTGTATTGTTATATGGATATTTTGTGTGTGTGTGTGTGTATGTGTGTGTGTGTCATCATTATAATGCTCAATGGTTTGTGGATGTTGACAGGTTGGTGAGAGACTCTGAGAGTAGGGGACCATATATAAACTGGAGGTCACTAATCCTGTTACAGAAGCACACTCACATGCACACCTGGACCAACGACAGTGTGTGTGTGTGTGTGTGTGTGTGTGTGTGTGTGTGTGTGTGTGTGTGTGTTGATGTGTGAGGGTGTGATGATGTGATGAGAGGGTGGATGGACATCAGGGCAGGCAGGCAAGCTTCACTGGTCAATGAACACTGAGGTGATTTCACCTGAACTGTTTCACTAAGCTGTGTGTGTATGTATCACTAAGCTGTGTGTGTATGTATCACTAAGCTGTGTGTGTATGTATCACAGGGCTGTGGAGTGTGACAGTCAACCACTGATCTATAGGAACACTGTCACCTCCAGCACCAACATGGGACACTGAAATGACACACTCAACACTATGACTGACCCCGGAAAATGGGACAGTAGCACAAGAAAAGAAAACAGAGGGGATGAAAAGGATAGACAGAATAATGAGGTAGAGCGAGAGAGAGAGAGAGAGAGAGAGAGGGAGTGTCACACCCTGACCATAGTTTACTTTGTATATTTCTATGTTTTGGTTGGTCAGGGTGTGAGCTGAGTGGGCATTCTATGTTTCATGTCTAGTTTGTCTATTTCTATGTCTGGCCTGATATGGTTCTCAATCAGAGGCAGGTGTTAGTCATTGTCTCTGATTGGGAACCATATTTAGGTAGCCTGGGTTTCACTGTGTTGGTGGGTGATTGTTCCTGTCTCTGTGTTTGCACCAGATAGGACTGTTTCGGTTTTCGTTACGTTCATTACGTTCTTTGTTTTTGTAGTGTTTGTATTGATTCGTGTTTTACTTTTGTTTATTAAACATGGATCGCAATCTACACGCCGCATTTTGGTCCGACTCTCCTTCACCACAAGAGAACCGTTACAGAGAGAGAGAGAGAGAGAGAGAGAGGAAATACCAGAGATGAGCCAGGAGAGCTGAAAGAGAGGGAGGGAAAGGAGACACACAAAATTAGCAGGTCTGAAATATGAGAAATGAGACGAGAGGATCTGAGATGAGACACCACGAGACGAGAGACTAGACAACACAGGCAGACATCAACCCTACTTACACCACCACAAGCATAGCCAGGATTGGCTGAGCTCAAACCTCCCCTCAAGACCTGCCTGCTCAGCAAGGCTAGCGCTTAGCCAGGGATCGTGTCATGTTTTACAGCTAATCTCCCCGCTAATACAGATCATCTCCCTGCTTGGACACCTGCGTGGGAGGCCAGGGGGAGACAAAATGGCCACCACGGCAGTTTATTCCCCTCACTCCTGTCTCTCCGTTGAGAGAGACGTTTTCCCTAATTACCAGATGGACACATTGTTGAGACGGCGAATTGGGGTAAAGTCTACAGAGCGGTGGCGGGATAAGCCGGAGCATTTGGGAGGGAATTATAGTTGTTGTTTGCGGTAAGTTTGCTATCTTAGCACTTCTTAATTCTGCTTCAGTGTCTTTTTGGGCTGTATGCTTTTACAAATCCGCCAAGGGATCAGGCTAGGGACGTCTGAATAGGGATAAAAAGCAGAGCCAAGACAGTTGCTAACTCAACTGAACATTGGAAAGGAAAAACAAAAACAAACCCTAAATTCAAAATGGTGCCCCCACTTCTCGTCTTAGTCATTTGCTAACTCTTTAAATGTAATGTAGCAGCCCATTAAATCAGATGTCATTTCAACACCTGCGTTAGCAGCATGGAAGGTGTCATTTCAACACCTGCGTTAGCAGCATGGAAGGTGTCATTTCAACACCTGCGTTAGCAGCATGGAAGGTGACATTTCAACACCTGCGTTAGCAGCATGGAAGGTGTCATTTCAACACCTGCGTTAGCAGCATGGAAGGTGTCATTTCAACACCTGCGTTAGCAGCATGGAAGGTGTCATTTCAACACCTGCGTTAGCAGCATGGAAGGTGACATTTCAACACCTGCGTTAGCAGCATGGAAGGTGTCATTTCAACACCTGCGTTAGCAGCATGGAAGGTGACATTTCAACACCTGCGTTAGCAGCATGGAAGGTGTCATTTCAACATCTGCGTTAGCAGCATGGAAGGTGACATTTCAACACCTGCGTTAGCAGCATGGAAGGTGTCATTTCAACACCTGCGTTAGCAGCATGGAAGGTGTCATTTCAACACCTGCGTTAGCAGCATGGAAGGTGTCATTTCAACACCTGCGTTAGCAGCATGGAAGGTGACATTTCAACACCTGCGTTAGCAGCATGGAAGGTGTCATTTCAACACCTGCGTTAGCAGCATGGAAGGTGACATTTCAACACCTGCGTTAGCAGCATGGAAGGTGTCATTTCAACACCTGCGTTAGCAGCATGGAAGGTGTCATTTCAACACCTGCGTTAGCAGCATGGAAGGTGTCATTTCAACACCTGCGTTAGCAGCATGGAAGGTGTCATTTCAACACCTGCGTTAGCAGCATGGAAGGTGACATTTCAACACCTGCGTTAGCAGCATGGAAGGTGACATTTCAACACCTGCGTTAGCAGCATGGAAGGTGTCATTTCAACACCTGCGTTAGCAGCATGGAAGGTGACATTTCAACACCTGCGTTAGCAGCATGGAAGGTGACATTTCAACACCTGCGTTAGCAGCATGGAAGGTGACATTTCAACACCTGCGTTAGCAGCATGGAAGGTGACATTTCAACACCTGCGTTAGCAGCATGGAAGGTGACATTTCAACACCTGCGTTAGCAGCATGGAAGGTGACATTTCAACACCTGCGTTAGCAGCATGGAAGGTGTCATTTCAACACCTGTGTCGGCATCATGGAAGGTGTCATTTCAACACCTGCGTTAGCAGCATGGAAGATGTCATTTCAACACCTGCATTAGCAGCATGGAAGGTGTCATTTCAACACCTGCATTAGCAGCATGGAAGGTGTCATTTCAACACCTGTGTCGGCATCATGGAAGGTGTCATTTCAACACCTGCGTTAGCAGCATGGAAGGTGTCATTTCAACACCTGTGTCGGCATCATGGAAGTTGACATTTCCACCAAAACAATGATCGACATCTACTCCCACAAAGGATTTACCGTTGTCATTAAGACGGCACACTGTTTTTCTTATTTATTAATTTTCAGAGGAGGAGAGACGAGGGACAAACAGAAACAAAGAGACAAACATCAAATGACTACCTCGGGGGGCCGCATCCATACTTCCCACATTCACCACAGAGATTTGCTAACAAGCTCTGACAGAAAATGAGAGTGACAGAGTGGGAGTCAGAGACGGAGAGAGAAAGACAGAGTATTCTTTACATAAATATACCTCCTATACTTTTCTTAATCTCTGTGGAGCCTGTCAAAGCATCATCAGAAAAATCAACTTGATATTGACAGGAGTTCATAAGCACAGAGGGAAGTGACAGGGAGAGAGGGAGTGCTTCCATTACAGTCGAGAGACAGAGTTGATCAGACAAGTAGGAAAAGCGACACCAGGATCAACACACACTGTACCACTAGAGTCCAAGTCCTCTATGGGTATCAGGCACTTCAACAAAGACATAATGACTACTGGACTCAGAGGACTGACATTGTGCTTACATTCAATTCTCAATTGTTATGTTCGTGTGTCTTCAGACTTGTATCTGCCAAGGCCTTTGTAAAGATGAAAGATAATCTTCCATGGCAGTAAACACTAGGATGACGAACAGTGCTGTCCAAATAATGTTAGAACTACGTCCCAGGAAATTAGCACCAATAACTTTACTTATTAACTTATCATTGTGAGCCTTATTTTTTTCAACGACAAAAAAGTATAAACCCAGGTTGACTGATTGACCCCTCCCCACCCTGAAACCAAGCCCAATGTGCCTCACCTTCATCTTCATCATTGGCCGTCACGGTGATAAGGACGAAGCCCACCTCCTTGTCTTCCTCCACGCTCACCTCGTACACCGATTGGGCGAAAGCCGGAGCGTTGTCGTTGACGTCCGTCACAAGGATCCGTACGTAGGCCGTGTCTGTGTGAACCAATGAGAGGGATCTTTACTCAGGACTAACAACCAATTGAAGCATGGACCTAGACAGCAACGCTAATGTATAGTACTCTGACATTAAATTACATTGGCTTGGTCTATGTGGACCAAAGACATTAAAAAGAGAGTACATTACTCTAAGTATTCCACCTGGCAAGAGAAAACAGAAGCAGTAACCATCTAACCTCACAGAACACAGCAGTGTAATACCAACAGGGGCAAAGGGGAGAATAATGTGCATTAGCTAGTCATTTCCGTATGAACTCTAGCGGGACCTTGATGGCTTGAACAAACAGTGTGTTGGTGGGATGATTGTAGCATCACTGCTCTTTTGCTGTACCTCTGTGTGCGAGTCGTTATTGACCCAAAACCCAGATTAGCCATTAGCTCGTTCCATTAGCGCATCGCTAACGACGTCTTAATGAATGAAGTTCATGCTCGAATAACAGGGATAGAGCCAGCTGGTGTGTGTATGTCTGTGTGTGTGTGTTTTGTGTTTCTGTGTGTGTTCCTGTTACTGCCTGGTTAGAAATCGATTGATGTGTTATTGACTGGTTAGGTAATGGGGGGGTTGATGGAGGATAGGGTTGGTAAGGGGACAGAGCTACCTATTATGAGAGAGTATGATACTCAGAGATTCCCTGTCTGGACAGGTGTGCCCGTGTGTGGACTGCAAACATGTGTGTATGCATAGGAGTGTAGGTATGTGAGATACCCACCAGTGTTGGGCTGGCCCTGCTGTCCAGGCCTGGCTGACTCGGAGCTGTCCTGAGACTGGACCTCTATGAGGTAGGAACCTTTCTGCTCACGGTCAAACGAGGCCCGGGTGTGTATGACCCCAGTGTAGGAGTTAATACTGAAGTACTGAGAGTCTCCACTCTCATCCTTCAAGATCACATAGTTTATCTGTAGACAAAGATCGAAACGTTAATGCAATATCAGGACAAAATGACATACAATATTGTGTATCTGTTGAATTATTCTCATTGAAAATCATAAGAAAATCAAGTGATTATGGGAAATGTAGTCATTCGCAATAGAGTCCGCCGGGGTCCTCACCATTCCATGGAGGCCTGAGTCGAGGTCCGTAGCAGAAACCTGGGCCACCGATGTTCCGATCTCTGCCCCCTCTGGAACGGTAGCCTCGTAGGTGGAGGACAGGAAGAAGGGAACGTTGTCGTTTACATCTGGAGAGGGGAGAGACAGGCCAGAGGTCAGGGTTAGGGAGGTGATACAGGCCTTCTATTAAGAGCCTGCTAACAGAGGTCCTACCACACCTATTGTTTTGCCCTCAACAATGCTAATGCTAAGTAGACAAACCCAACTCTTATGTCACTGACTCTCCAGGTTATAAGACTACTCTCTCGGTATCCATAAGATGAGGAACATTTGATTTCCCTAAACGCTCCAAAAAGACAATTATTGACAAAGTCAGACAAGAAGACCCTCTTTTCTTCGCGCTATTAGAACTAGATATTTGTGTTCCCGCCTCCTTCACTGGCGCATGTGGTATGAGTCATCTCTAAACAAGCAGTCATTTTAGCCGCTAGTGTTCTCTGTCGCTAGCTGATTACACCTTCCTCCAACAGGTTTCCAGGGACTACATCTTCCCTGTCATTACCTTTCAATCTCCTCTCTTCCTCCTCTCAGCCACCCTCCTTCATTAACTGAGCTGGAGCTTCAAGCCTGCCTGCTGTCCTCTCTCTCTCTTTTCCTCATAATATCTCAGTTCACTCCAGCACTGTCATGACCAAAGACGAAAAGGTACTGTACATAAAATAATTGCCATTTAATAGACACTTTTATCCAAAGCACCTTACAGTCGTGAGTGTGTACATTTTAGATAAAGGTGGTCCTGGGAATTGAACCCACAACCCTGGCAGTGCAAGTGCCCTGCTCTACCAACTGAGCTATAGAGGACCACAATTGCTTCCATGAGTTGCATGCCTCATAGTCTTACAAGAGTAAATGTATCCAGTGTTTCACGACAGTATACACACTGTTAAAATCTTAAAATGCCTCCTACCTGTAACATTGACGTAGACGGTAGTAAAAGAGGCCAGTGGAACAGCAGCTACGTTCTGCACTCTGACCCTTAGTGTGAAGAAGCGCGTGGTCTCATAGTCCAGAGGCTCAGCCACCAGTATGGATGCAGAGCCATCAGCCCTGTTGGGTTTGATGTAGAAGCGGACAGGCATGTTGGTCTCTGGGACCTGACCCTCCTCAAGGTTATAGGTCACTCTAGGGTCACCCAGCGGTGAAGTGGCCTTGATCGTCTGGAGGAGAGGAAGCAGGATATGACATCATTAGTGATAGGATAGGGAGGTGGATATATATGCAAGTGTATATGAATGTCTGAACAGAGTGAATGTGTGTGTGTGTGTGTGCGTGTGTTTATATGAATGGCTGAACAGAGTGAATGTGTGTGTGTGTTTATATGAATGTCTGAACAGAGTGAGTGTGTTCTTTTGTCTGTGCAGGTTCATTTGAGTACCAGTGTGTGTTCCTGAGGTACAACACAGAAAACTTTGAGAAACCTGCTTGGGCATGCTGTAATGTCCGATAGATTATTATTATTATTATTTTTATCTTGGAGGGGAATTTCTGAAAAAGAACCAAGGACTAACAAAAGGAGCAGGCTTTGGCCAAAGCTCCCTAAAGATAATTAGCATTATTAGTGAGCGGACCACTCTAAAATCAGCACAGCCATCTCCCTACTGCTGACTCCACCTCAGGAATACATTGGAGACACTCCAAGCTTAATCCATCAAAGTTCCTATTGAACTGATATTAACACTTTTTGGAGACACTTTCCACTGGAAAATCAGCTCCAGACTATCCGGTTCTAAATGAAGGCTGCAGGGTTTTCACAACGCTCCCACTCTCTCTTTTCCAGGAACCGTGGCAGAGAAAACCAAAGTGACAGGAAATGATACGGGGAAGTATATCGCTGCCGCGCATACCTGGGTACAGAGGGAGCCCATCAATGGGATTTCACAGACATGGTGTCACACTAATTGATGCCCCCCCCTTCCTGTTTATACCAGTATGGAGGTCAGGTGTGAGAATGTTTTCTTTCCCTCTCTGTATGAAACATATGGGGCGGTTGGAAGGACGGCAACCTACACTCACAGGGACAACAGGCAGGATTCTCATTGTTCTGAGGACTCCATTATGGGTCACAGCTGCACGCTGTCTGGCACCAAATCATTTGTTACTTCAAGGGTTCCTCCAAACAAACTCCATAAATGGGAGCATGTATTACATAGATGATAGTATGTTCAAGTGTGTTCAATAATTCCTAGTTCTAACTCTTGTCCAAACATGTCAACATAATGGTCCAAACTATCTACGGACGTGTTTGGACTGCACTTTTCTAATGGCTTGAGTAGGAATGTGTGAGGAGAGAGGCAACCTCTTTAACCAAGGGCAAGGATACTCGTGAACCCTGAGAAATGTTGAAGAGCGGTGTTATTCGGAATCAAACTGTGTGTGCCTGACTGTGTATGTGTGTGCAGGTGAATGTGTGTGTTGGTGTGTTCCTGTGCAGTACCCTGCAGCAGAATGGTCTGACCTATAAAAGCAGGAAGCACGTGGAGCTTTTAAGACCCATGTTCTCTTCGCCACTTGTCCTGCCACAATGCTGTGTTTGTGACTGTATGTGTGTGTGCTCTGTGTATGTAACTGTTTGTGTGGCCGTTCGGTGTGTGTGTGTGTATACAGACTAGAGCTTTTAAGGCCCACGTTGTCCTTTCACTGCCACACAGCCACAGTCACAACCTTGACAGGGAAGGATTACATTAACCATGGCCGAATGAACCTCACTTCACCACTCATTCTGCTTCGATCCAGCTGAGGCTCTACACATACACACACACACACACACACACACACACACACACACACACACACACACACACACACACACACACACACACACACACACACACACACACACACACACACACACACACACACACATACACACCCATTAACTCCTAAACTTCACCATATCTACACTGGAGAACAGTATTCTGACATGGCTGTCTACATTTGCAAATCGTCCATTTAGGAAGCATAGGAACGTGAGATTACAGCAGAGAGAGTTATAATGGAATGGTAGCCTTTGACTCCATGTCTGGCAAACAAAGGCATTCAATCTTCTCATTGACTGACTGGGGTGTAACCAGGCACTGTTCTTGGACTCCAACCAACAATGGAAAATCTAAATGGCACCGGATAGATTTGAACTTTTCAAGTGATTATCTGGACATGCTAGACTGCACTGTGAGCCATTGTCTGAAAAAAAACAATCCTGGAAGCACAACAAAACCAAAATAATAATTCATTATGTGTCGAGAAACACCAAAAGCCATTGTTACCCATTATGAAATTGCAATAACATAAGAGGAAAAGCATTGGAAGGGAGAACATTGAAAGTAGCATGGTTGTATTGTATGTCCATGACTCACTATACTTGGTTAGAGCTAAAGAGATAGAATGAGAGAGTCAGGGAGAACATTGAAAGTAGCATGGTTGTATTGTATGTCCATGACTCACTATACTTGGTTAGAGCTAAAGAGATAGAATGAGAGAGTCAGGGAGAACATTGAAAGTAGCATGGTTGTATTGTATGTCCATGACTCACTATACTTGGTTAGAGCTAAAGAGATAGAATGAGAGAGTCAGGGAGAACATTGAAAGTAGCATGGTTGTATTGTATGTCCATGACTCACTATACTTGGTTAGAGCTAAAGAGATAGAATGAGTCAGGGAGAACATTGAAAGTAGCATTGTTGTATTGTATGTCCATGACTCACTATACTTGGTTAGAGCTAAAGAGATAGAATGAGAGAGTCAGGGAGAACATTGAAAGTAGCATGGTTGTATTGTATGTCCATGACTCACTATACTTGGTTAGAGCTAAAGAGATAGAATGAGAGAGTCAGGGAGAACACCTGAAGATAACGCAACAGCGGAAAGCTCTCAGACTTTCCTTTCCGACTCAGTGGAGGAGGGCGCTCTCTCTATCCCTCCAGTAGCGAGCTAGTACGTTAGCGAGACCTCTAGACGTACAGAGGTGCCCCTGTGGACCCCCAACTTCCCACCCACCTCAGCTTCTCACTAAAAAATAATTCACTTTTATGCTTCAAAAGCCTTGTTGTGTTGAAATATTCATGCCAGCATGAGTTTTGCTTCAATAATTAATTTTGATTATCTGCTGAGAAAATACAAAAACTTGTCCAACCTCTTGTATTCCACCTTATTACGCACTGGGCCTCCCCTCCCCGGTTTACGGGGGCGAGCCCTGGAACAGGAGCATGATGGGAATGATACCCCATTATCTCGCCGACGTGCTAAAGAACAAGGCCCCTTAATTACTTCCTCAAGGTTGCAATTACCGCGTTTGGAAATTCGCTAATTATCGTTCCTTGAGATAATTCCACAATGAGATGCTTGATATTTAAAATTTTAATTAGGGAGATGGAGATATAGATAGATGGATGGAGGAGGGAGGCGAGAGGGAAAGAGAGAAAAAAGAGATAGGGTAGATGAATAAAGGCACTCGGTAGCACAACAAGGCAGCTCAGGGATGCTAATGAATGCATTATACTGTTTAACAAGCCTAATTTGTATTTAGAGTTCTAAGGATGAATTACTGTGAAGGCTCCCAAAGCACAGAACAGATTTTAACAGTCGGTTGCTGCAGTTACTCCACACCAGGGAGTAAATACTGTACTTAGAGTGGAGCGAGAGAGAGATAGAGAGAGAGGAAAAAACTCAGTGTAATTGTTGTGAAGTGCTTTGTTGTTCAAGTTATACTAGTACAGAGAGACATTGTAGAGTGTGAGAGGGAGAGAAAGAGAGAGGGAGAGTGTAGATAAAGACAGTTTGTAAATGAATAGAGAGAGAGCAGAAGAAAAAAAGAGAGAAAGTGAACAAGTTCTCTGGCTAATAACGATTCTCCACTAACGGTTGGAAGTGTTGAAAGTTTTCTCCATTAAAAGGCCAGCGACTACCATGGTAACTCCCGGCAGCCGTTATCTTGAAAGCTTTTATAGGAGGCAATATTATTTGTCCATCCAATCAGAGGCTGCCGTTAACCACCATTAGTAAACCTATTGAGCCCACCACACTACAGAGACTATAGTGGACCATTACACCAACTTACGGAGCTTCCTGAAAGAGTTTGGAAGAGGGAGGGGGAGAGGGGGGGGGCGAGACAGACGAGAGAAGAGAGGAAAGATAAAAAGAAAGAAGCTGAGAGAAATCAATGAAGGAAAGGGCTGAGAGTAGAAGAGCACTACCCTTTCATACAGGGCTCGGTGATCTCTAGGGAAAGTGGTGTGTGTTCTTCTATTAGCTAAGACATATGAGACCACATGCAGAGCGCCATTGGGACTGGCCTCTTTGGCACATGCACAGTCACTGCACAAGAGACAGAGTAGACAGTAATAGTTTACCTTTATGGGGTCAATGTGGCCATTAATAAAGTTGTCATGAATGGTAACTAGGCCATAATGCATCCATGAACAACATTATAAAGGGCTCATAAGTTTGACCATAAGATGTCAACATGCAGCCAACATTTACTAGAATCATCTTCCATATGTTCATGTTCATAAGAATGTGCTCAAGACCATCTGAATTCAATAAGTCAACAATTCACAAGAAACTCAATTTCTCACATTTCAGTTCAGAGGTGCCTAGCATGTCTTCTCAATGGCACAATGCAAAAAGCCTAAAGCTGAGGCAGCACGGACTTAGCTCTAATGAGAAATCATCTCATTACACATCAATGGTGTCTGGGGGGCTAAGCGGATCAGAGACGTAGCCTAGCTTAGCCTAGCCTAGCCTAGCCTAGTGTAGCATTAGCTCCACTGCTGTCAAGCTAAATGGTTGGCCTTGAGCATGTTTTGGTGTAGAGAAAGGGTTGTGTTCGTGTTCCGTCGTCAACCTTTCACCTGCTTCATATTCCTTGTGTATTGCAGTGGGTGACTTCTGGTATGTATGTATGTTTAGCATATCAAAGAATTGTGTCAGATCTATCTTTGACAGGCTGCACCCCCCAATGAATAAGCCCAGGGTATGTAAACAACAAGGCACTCTCCTCATGCTCCATCACTCCACTTCAAAAAGAGATGGACCCAAAACAACCCCCACACATCCTCAACAACAAAAAAGAGGCCTGAGGAGGAAAGTGCGTTGACAGTGCTGATGAGACAAAAGCAACCATCCTACTGGCTCTCCACAGGAGAAGGGCCTCATTGATATGGAGATTTCTCCCTGCATCCGTGTCTCTCATCCCTGGCAACAATGTAATTAACAGATCATATTAGCCCTGCTAAATTTAAAACAACTATCTACATAGCCGCAATAATGCCGCCTCGGTGTCGGGATGAACCAACGAAGAGGAGAGGAAGGGGGTGGAGGTGGGGGGAAAAAATAGTCTTGGCCATCGACCAACCGGTTCCAGAGAGGGGTTCAAGAGAGACATGGAGAGACAGAGAGAGAAAGAAAGAGAGAGAAAGAAAGAGAGAGAGAGAGAGAGAGAGAGAGAGATAAGGAGAGAAAGACTGAGAGGGAGACCTGAAGGTCATCTGGCTATCGACCAACAGGTTCCAGAGAGAGAAACTGTGAAAGAGAGAGAATGAGAGAATGTGACACAGCCTTTACTCTTTTCCAATTCCACGGAACAACCACTTTGAGGGAGACGTCTGTGTTAAAATATGTAAAGAGCCTCTAGTGGATTAGAGTGGCATTCATTTACTACTCTCTCTCTCTCCCTCTCTCCCTCTCTCTCTCTCTCTCTCTCTCTCCCTCTCTCTTTCTCCCAGTGAAGCTGTGGGGATGCGAGCTGAGCTGTCAGGAGATGAATACAGTAATTAAGCGTCTCTCTCAGTCCGAGGCAAAAAGAGACCATTGTAGAGTCTTAACAGGGTGTATCATTTTATCATCTTTCTTCTCCTTGCTGCCTTTGTCTCCCGTGTCAACGTTGACACAGATACCGGGTGGCTCGTTGTGTTTCTGCCATCTCCTGCCATAGAGGGATCAATTCTAATTCGGTGTTGTCAAAAAAAGGGGCCCGGGAGCATATTTAAAAACAGGTTATCAAAAACGACAAGCGAAGCAAAGCGAGTGAATGAACATGATTTTGGCGAAAGTAGCGTCAATACGTCCCGCGCCTTCTCCTTTTCAAAAACTGACTCACTACTATTAAAGGAAACACTATCCGGGGAAATCTTCTAACATTACATTTAACATTTGTAGCATACTTTTGAATCGTGTGCAAAATGAAGATGGGCATAGATGGCAGCAGGGGTAAGATGGAAGAGGAGAAGCACTGGGAGGGAGGCGGCGGGGGTAAGATGGAAGAGGAGAAGCACTGGGAGGGAGGCGGCGGGGGTAAGATGGAAGAGGAGAAGCACTGAGAGGGAGGCGGCGGGGGTAAGATGGAAGAGGAGAAGCACTGGGAGGGAGGTGGCGGGGGTAAGATGGAAGAGGAGAAGCACTGGGAGGGAGGTGGCGGGGGTAAGATGGAAGAGGAGAAGCACTGGGAGGGAGGAGGCGGGGGTAAGATGGAAGAGGAGAAGCACTGGGAGGGAGGTGGCGGGGGCAAGATGGAAGAGGAGAAGCACTGGGAGGGAGGTGGCGGGGGTAAGATGGAAGAGGAGAAGCACTGGGAGGGAGGAGGCGGGGGTAAGATGGAAGAGGAGAAGCACTGGGAGGGAGGCGGCGGGGGTAAGATGGAAGAGGAGAAGCACTGGGAGGGAGGTGGCGGGGGTAAGATGGAAGAGGAGAAGCACTGGAGGGAGGTGGCGGGGGTAAGATGGAAGAGGAGAAGCACTGGGAGGGAGGTGGCGGGGGTAAGATGGAAGAGGAGAAGCACTGGGAGGGAGGCGGCGGGGGTAAGATGGAAGAGGAGAAGCACTGGGAGGGAGGCGGCGGGGGTAAGATGGAAGAGGAGAAGCACTGGGAGGGAGGTGGCGGGGGTAAGATGGAAGAGGAGAAGCACTGGGAGGGAGGTGGCGGGGGTAAGATGGAAGAGGAGAAGCACTGGAGGGAGGCGGCGAGGGTAAGATGGAAGAGGAGAAGCACTGGGAGGGAGGTGGCGGGGGTAAGATGGAAGAGGAGAAGCACTGGGAGGGAGGTGGCGGGGGTAAGATGGAAGAGGAGAAGCACTGGGAGGGAGGCGGCGAGGGTAAGATGGAAGAGGAGAAGCACTGGGAGGGAGGCGGCGGGGGTAAGATGGAAGAGGAGAAGCACTGGGAGGGAGGCGGCGAGGGTAAGATGGAAGAGGAGAAGCACTGGGAGGGAGGCGGCGGGGGTAAGATGGAAGAGGAGAAGCACTGGGAGGGAGGCGGCGGGGTAAGATGGAAGAGGAGAAGCACTGGGAGGGAGGTGGCGGGTGTAAGATGGAAGAGGAGAAGCACTGGGAGGGAGGCGGCGGGGGTAAGATGGAAGAGGAGAAGCACTTTGCAGGAGGCGGCGGGGGTAAGATGGAAGAGGAGAAGCACTGGGAGGGAGGCGGCGGGGGTAAGATGGAAGAGGAGAAGCACTTTGCAGGGAGGCGGCGGGGGTAAGATGGAAGAGGAGAAGCACTGGGAGGGAGGCGGCGGGGGTAAGATGGAAGAGGAGAAGCACTTTGCAGGGAGGCGGCGGGGGTAAGATGGAAGAGGAGAAGCACTGGGAGGGAGGCGGCGGGGGTAAGATGGAAGAGGAGAAGCACTGGGAGGGAGGCGGCGGGGGTAAGATGGAAGAGGAGAAGCACTGGGAGGGAGGCGGCGGGGGTAAGATGGAAGAGGAGAAGCACTGGGGAGGGAGGCGGCGGGGGTAAGATGGAAGAGGAGAAGCACTGGGAGGGAGGTGGCGGGGGTAAGATGGAAGAGGAGAAGCACTGGGAGGGAGGCGGCGAGGGTAAGATGGAAGAGGAGAAGCACTGGGAGGGAGGTGGCGAGGGTAAGATGGAAGAGGAGAAGCACTGGGAGGGAGGCGGCGGGGGTAAGATGGAAGAGGAGAAGCACTGGGAGGGAGGCGGCGGGGGTAAGATGGAAGAGGAGAAGCACTGGGAGGGAGGTGGCGGGGGTAAGATGGAAGAGGAGAAGCACTGGGAGGGAGGCGGCGAGGGTAAGATGGAAGAGGAGAAGCACTGGGAGGGAGGTGGCGAGGGTAAGATGGAAGAGGAGAAGCTCTGGGAGGGAGGTGGCGGGGGTAAGATGGAAGAGGAGAAGCTCTGGGAGGGAGGTGGCGGGGGTAAGATGGAAGAGGAGAAGCACTGGGAGGGAGGCGGCGGGGGTAAGATGGAAGAGGAGAAGCACTGGGAGGGAGGCGGCGAGGGTAAGATGGAAGAGGAGAAGCACTGGGAGGGAGGTGGCGGGGGTAAGATGGAAGAGGAGAAGCACTGGGAGGGAGGCGGCGGGGGTAAGATGGAAGAGGAGAAGCACTGGGAGGGAGGTGGCGGGGGTAAGATGGAAGAGGAGAAGCACTGGGAGGGAGGCGGCGAGGGTAAGATGGAAGAGGAGAAGCACTGGGAGGGAGGTGGCGAGGGTAAGATGGAAGAGGAGAAGCACTGGGAGGGAGGTGGCGGGGTAAGATGGAAGAGGAGAAGCACTGGGAGGGAGGCGGCGGGGGTAAGATGGAAGAGGAGAAGCACTGGGAGGGAGGCGGCGAGGGTAAGATGGAAGAGGAGAAGCACTGGGAGGGAGGTGGCGGGGGTAAGATGGAAGAGGAGAAGCACTGGGAGGGAGGCGGCGGGGGTAAGATGGAAGAGGAGAAGCACTTTGCAGGGAGGCGGCGGGGGTAAGATGGAAGAGGAGAAGCACTGGGAGGGAGGCGGCGGGGGTAAGATGGAAGAGGAGAAGCTCTTTGCAGGGAGGCGGCGGGGTTAAGATGGAAGAGGAGAAGCACTGGGAGGGAGGCGGCGGGGGTAAGATGGAAGAGGAGAAGCACTGGGAGGGAGGTGGCGGGGGTAAGATGGAAGAGGAGAAGCACTGGGAGGGAGGTGGCGGGGGTAAGATGGAAGAGGAGAAGCACTGGGAGGGAGGCGGCGAGGGTAAGATGGAAGAGGAGAAGCACTGGGAGGGAGGTGGCGGGGGGTAAGATGGAAGAGGAGAAGCACTGGGAGGGAGGTGGCGGGGGGTAAGATGGAAGAGGAGAAGCACTGGGAGGGAGGTGGGCGGGGTAAGATGGAAGAGGAGAAGCACTGGGAGGGAGGCGGCGAGGGTAAGATGGAAGAGGAGAAGCACTGGGAGGGAGGCGGCGGGGGTAAGATGGAAGAGGAGAAGCACTGGGAGGGAGGCGGCGAGGGTAGATGGAAGAGGAGAAGCACTGGGAGGGAGGCGGCGGGGGTAAGATGGAAGAGGAGAAGCACTGGGAGGGAGGCGGCGGGGGTAAGATGGAAGAGGAGAAGCACTGGGAGGGAGGTGGCGGGGGTAAGATGGAAGAGGAGAAGCACTGGGAGGGAGGCGGCGGGGGTAAGATGGAAGAGGAGAAGCACTTTGCAGGGAGGCGGCGGGGGTAAGATGGAAGAGGAGAAGCACTGGGAGGGAGGCGGCGGGGGTAAGATGGAAGAGGAGAAGCACTTTGCAGGGAGGAGGCGGGGGTAAGATGGAAGAGGAGAAGCACTGGGAGGGAGGCGGCGGGGGTAAGATGGAAGAGGAGAAGCACTGGGAGGGAGGCGGCGGGGGTAAGATGGAAGAGGAGAAGCACTGGGAGGGAGGCGGCGGGGTAAGATGGAAGAGGAGAAGCACTGGGACGGAGGCGGCAGGGGTAAGATGGAAGAGGAGAAGCACTTTGCAGGGAGAGGGCGGGGGTAAGATGGAAGAGGAGAAGCACTGGGAGGGAGGCGGCGGGGGTAGATGGAAGAGAAGAAGCACTGGGAGGGAGGCGGCGGGGGTAAGATGGAAGAGGAGAAGCACTGAGAGGGAGGCGGCGGGGGTAAGATGGAAGAGGAGAAGCAACTGGGAGGGAGGTGGCGGGGGTAAGATGGAAGAGGAGAAGCACTGGGAGGGAGGTGGCGGGGGTAAGAGTGGAGAGGAGAAGCACTGGAGGGAGGAGGCGGGGGTAAGATGGAAGAGGAGAAGCACTTTGCAGGGAGAGGGCGGGGGTAAGATGGAAGAGGAGAAGCACTGGGAGGGAGGCGGCGGGGGTAAGATGGAAGAGGAGAAGCACTGGGAGGGAGGCGGCGGGGGTAAGATGGAAGAGGAGAAGCACTGGGAGGGAGGTGGCGGGTGTAAGATGGAAGAGGAGAAGCACTGGGAGGGAGGCGGCGGGGGTAAGATGGAAGAGGAGAAGCACTTTGCAGGGAGGCGGCGGGGGTAAGATGGAAGAGGAGAAGCACTGGGAGGGAGGCGGCGGGGGTAAGATGGAAGAGGAGAAGCACTTTGGCAGGAGGCGGCGGGGGTAAGATGGAAGAGGAGAAGCACTGGGAGGGAGGCGGCGGGGGTAAGATGGAAGAGGAGAAGCACCTTGCAGGGAGGCGGCGGGGGGTAAGATGGAAGAGGAGAAGCACTGGGAGGGAGGCGGCGGGGGTAAGATGGAAGAGGAGAAGCACTGGGAGGGAGGCGGCGGGGGTAAGATGGAAGAGGAGAAGCACTGGGAGGGAGGCGGGCGGGGTAAGATGGAAGAGGAGAAGCACTGGGAGGGAGGCGGGCGGGGGTAAGATGGAAGAGGAGAAGCAACTGGGAGGGGAGGTGGCGGGGGTAAGATGGAAGAGGAGAAGCACTGGGAGGGAGGCGGGGCGAGGGTAAGATGGAAAGAGGGAGAAGCACTGGGAGGGAGGTGGGCGAGGGTAAGATGGAAGAGGAGAAGCACTGGGAGGGAGGCGGCGGGGGTAAGATGGAAGAGGAGAAGCACTGGGAGGGAGGCGCGGGGGTAAGATGGAAGAGGAGAAGCACCTGGCGGGGTAAGAGGAAGGAGAAGCACTGGTGGCGTGTGGGGTAAGATGGAAGAGGGAGAAGCACTGGGAGGGAGGCGGCGAGGGTAAGATGGAAGAGGAGAAGCACTGGGATGGAGGTGGCGAGGGTAAGATGGAAGAGGAGAAGCTCTGGGAGGGAGGTGGCGGGGGTAAAGATGGAAGAGGAGAAGCTCTGGGAGGGAGGTGGCGGGGGTAAGATGGAAGAGGAGAAGCACTGGGAGGGAGGCGGCGGGGGTAAGATGGAAGAGGAGAAGCACTGGGAGGGAGGCGGCGAGGGTAAGATGGAAGAGGAGAAGCACTGGGAGGGAGGTGGCGGGGGTAAGATGGAAGAGGGAGAAGCACTGGGAGGGAGGCGGCGGGGGGTAAGATGGAAGAGGAGAAGCACTGGGAGGGAGGTGGCGGGGTAAGATGGGAAGAGGAGAAGCACTGGGAGGGAGGCGGCGAGGGTAAGATGGAAGAGGAGAAGCACTGGGAGGGAGGTGGCGAGGGTAATGATGGAAGAGGAGAAGCACTGTGAGGGAGGTGGCTGGGGTAAGATGAAGAGGAGAAGCACTGGGAGGGAGGCGGCGGGGGTAAGATGGAAGAGGAAAGCACTGGGAGGGAGGCGGCGAGGGGTAAGATGGAAGAGAGAAGCACTGGGAGGGAGGTGGCGGGGGTAAGATGGAAGAGGAGAAGCACTGGGAGGGAGGCGGCGGGGGGTAAGATGGAAGAGGAGAAGCACTTTGCAGGGAGGCGGCGGGGGTAAGATGGAAGAGGAGAAGCACTGGGGAGGGAGGCGGCGGGGGTAAGATGGAAAGGAGAAGCTCTTTGCAGGGAGGCGGCGGGTTAAGATGGAAGAGGAGAAGCACTGGGAGGGAGGCCGGCGGGGGTAAGATGGAAGAGGAAACAGCACTGGGAGGGGAGGTGGCGGGGGTAAGATGGAAGAGGAGAAGCACTGGGAAGGGGAGGTGGCGGGGGTAAGATGGAGAGGAGAAGCACGGGGAGGGAGGCGGCGCGGGGTAAGATGGAAGAGGAGAAGCACTGGAGGGAGGGTGGGGCAGGGGAGGTGGCGGGGGTAAGATGAAGAGGAGAAGCACTGGGAGGGAGGTGGCGGGGGTAAGATGGAAGAGGAGAAGCACTGGGAGGGAGGTGGCGGGGTAAGATGGAAGAGAAGCACTGGAGGGAGGCGGCGAGGGTAAGATGGAAGAGGAGAAGCACTGGGAGGGAGGCGGCGGGGGTAAGATGGAAGAGGAGAAGCACTGGGAGGGAGGCGGCGAGGGTAAGATGGAAGAGGAGAAGCACTGGGAGGGAGGCGGCGGGGTAAGATGGAAGAGGAGAAGCACTGGGAGGGAGGCGGCGGGGGTAAGATGGAAGAGGAGAAGCACTGGGAGGGAGGTGGCGGGGGTAGATGGAAGAGGAGAAGCACTGGGAGGAGGCGGCGGGGGTAAGATGGAAGAGGAGAAGCACTTTGCAGGGAGGCGGCGGGGGTAAGATGGAAGAGGAGAAGCACTGGGAGGGAGGCGGCGGGGGTAAGATGGAAGAGGAGAAGCACTTTGCAGGGAGGAGGCGGGGGTAAGATGGAAGAGGAGAAGCACTGGGAGGGAGGCGGCGGGGGTAAGATGGAAGAGGAGAAGCACTGGGAGGAGGCGGCGGGGTAAGATGGAAGAGGAGAAGCACTGGGAGGGAGGCGGCGGGGGTAAGATGGAAGAGGAGAAGCACTGGGACGGAGGCGGCAGGGGTAAGATGGAAGAGGAGAAGCACTTTGCAGGGAGGGCGGGGTAAGATGGAAGAGGAGAAGCACTGGGAGGGAGGCGGCGGGGGTAAGATGGAAGAGAAGAAGCACTGGGAGGGAGGCGGCGGGGGTAAGATGGAAGAGGAGAAGCACTGAAGGGAGGCGGCGGGGGTAAGATGGAAGAGGAGAAGCACTGGGAGGGAGGTGGGGGGGTAAGATGGAAGAGGAGAAGCACTGGGAGGGAGGTGGCGGGGGTAAGATGGAAGAGGAGAAGCACTGGGAGGGAGGAGGCGGGGGTAAGATGGAAGAGGAGAAGCACTGGGAGGGAGGTGGCGGGGGGCAAGATGGAAGAGGAGAAGCACTGGGAGGGAGGTGGCGGGGGTAAGATGGAAGAGGAGAAGCACTGGGAGGGAGGCGGCGGGGGTAAGATGGAAGAGGAGAAGCACTTTGCAGGGAGGCGGCGGGGGTAAGATGGAAGAGGAGAAGCACTGGGAGGGAGGCGGCGGGGGTAAGATGGAAGAGGAGAAGCACTTTGCAGGGAGGCGGCGGGGTAAGATGGAAGAGGAGAAGCACTGGAGGGAGGCGGCGGGGGTAAGATGGAAGAGGAGAAGCACTGGAGGGAGGCGGCGGGGTAAGATGGAAGAGGAGAAGCACTGGAGGGAGGCGGCGGGGGTAAGATGGAAGAGGAGAAGCACTGGGACGGAGGCGGCAGGGGTAAGATGGAAGAGGAGAAGCACTTTGCAGGGAGAGGGCGGGGGTAAGATGGAAGAGGAGAAGCACTGGGAGGGAGGCGGCGGGGGTAAGATGGAAGAGAAGAAGCACTGGGAGGGAGGCGGCGGGGGTAAGATGGAAGAGGAGAAGCACTGAGAGGGAGGCGGCGGGGTAAGATGGAAGAGGAGAAGCACTGGGAGGGAGGTGGCGGGGGTAAGATGGAAGAGGAGAAGCACTGGGAGGGAGGTGGCGGGGGTAAGATGGAAGAGGAGAAGCACTGGGAGGGAGGGCGGGGTAAGATGGAAGAGGAGAAGCACTGGGAGGGAGGTGGCGGGGGCAAGATGGAAGAGGAGAAGCACTGGGAGGGAGGTGGCGGGGGTAAGATGGAAGAGGAGAAGCACTGGGAGGGAGGAGGCGGGGGTAAGATGGAAGAGGAGAAGCACTGGGAGGGAGGCGGCGGGGTAAGATGGAAGAGGAGAAGCACTGGGAGGGAGGTGGCGGGGGTAAGATGGAAGAGGAGAAGCACTGGGAGGGAGGTGGCGGGGGTAAGATGGAAGAGGAGAAGCACTGGGAGGGAGGTGGTGGGGGTAAGATGGAAGAGGAGAAGCACTGGGAGGGAGGTGGCGGGGGTAAGATGGAAGAGGAGAAGCACTGGGAGGGAGGCGGCGGGGTAAGATGGAAGAGGAGAAGCACTGGGAGGGAGGCGGGGGGTAAGATGGAAGAGGAGAAGCACTGGGAGGGAGGTGGCGGGGGTAAGATGGAAGAGGAGAAGCACTGGGAGGGAGGCGGCGAGGGTAAGATGGAAGAGGAGAAGCACTGGAGGGAGGTGGCGGGGGTAAGATGGAAGAGGAGCAGCACTGGGAGGGAGGTGGCGGGGGTAAGATGGAAGAGGAGAAGCACTGGGAGGGAGGCGGCGAGGGTAAGATGGAAGAGGAGAAGCACTGGGAGGGAGGCGGCGGGGGTAAGATGGAAGAGGAGAAGCACTGGGAGGGAGGCGGCGAGGGTAAGATGGAAGAGGAGAAGCACTGGGAGGGAGGCGGCGGGGGTAAGATGGAAGAGGAGAAGCACTGGGAGGGAGGCGGCGGGGGTAAGATGGAAGAGAGAAGCACTGGGAGGGAGGTGGCGGGGGTAAGATGGAAGAGGAGAAGCACTGGAGGAGAGGAGGCGGCGGGTAAGATGGAAGAGGAGAAGCACTTTGCAGGGAGGCGGCGGGGTAAGATGGAAGAGGAGAAGCACTGGGAGGGAGGCGCGGGGTAAGATGGAAGAGGAGAAGCACTTTGCAGGGAGGCGGCGGGGGTAAGATGGAAGAGGAGAAGCACTGGGAGGGAGGCGGCGGGGGTAAGATGGAAGAGGAGAAGCACTTTGCAGGAGGCGGCGGGGGTAAGATGGAAGAGGAGAAGCACTGGGAGGGAGGCGGCGGGGGTAAGATGGAAGAGGAGAAGCACTGGGAGGGAGGCGGCGGGGGTAAGATGGAAGAGGAGAAGCACTGGGAGGGAGGCGGCGGGGTAAGATGGAAGAGGAGAAGCACTGGGAGGGAGGCGGCGGGGGTAAGATGGAAGAGGAGAAGCACTGGGAGGGAGGTGGTGGGGGTAAGATGGAAGAGAGAAGCACTGGGAGGGAGGCGGCGAGGGTAAGATGGAAGAGGAGAAGCACTGGGAGGGAGGTGGCGAGGGTAGATGGAAGAGGAGAAGCACTGGGAGGGAGGCGGCGGGGGTAAGATGGAAGAGGAGAAGCACTGGGAGGAGGCGGCGGGGGTAAGATGGAAGAGGAGAAGCACTGGGAGGGAGGTGGCGGGGTAAGATGGAAGAGGAGAAGCACTGGGAGGGAGGCGGCGAGGGTAAGATGGAAGAGGAGAAGCACTGGGAGGGAGGTGGCGAGGGTAAGATGGAAGAGGAGAAGCTCTGGGAGGGAGGTGGCGGGGGTAAGATGGAAGAGGAGAAGCACTGGGAGGGAGGCGGCGGGGGTAAGATGGAAGAGAGAAGCACTGGGAGGGAGGCGGCGAGGGTAAGATGGAAGAGGAGAAGCACTGGGAGGGAGGTGGCGGGGGTAAGATGGAAGAGGAGAAGCACTGGGAGGGAGGCGGCGGGGGTAAGATGGAAGAGGAGAAGCACTGGGAGGGAGGTGCGGGGGTAAGATGGAAGAGGAGAAGCACTGGGAGGGAGGCGGCGAGGGTAAGATGGAAGAGGAAAGCACTGGGAGGGAGGTGGCGAGGGTAAGATGGAAGAGGAGAAGCACTGGGAGGGAGGTGGCGGGGGTAAGATGGAAGAGGAGAAGCACTGGGAGGGAGGCGGCGGGGGTAAGATGAAGAGGAGAAGCACTGGGAGGGAGGCGGCGAGGGTAAGATGGAAGAGGAGAAGCACTGGGAGGGAGGTGGCGGGGTAAGATGGAAGAGGAAGCACTGGGAGGGAGGCGGCGGGGGTAAGATGGAAGAGGAGAAGCACTTTGCAGGGAGGCGGCGGGGGTAAGATGGAAGAGGAGAAGCACTGGGAGGGAGGCGGCGGGGTAAGATGGAAGAGGAGAAGCTCTTTGCAGGGAGGCGGCGGGGTTAAGATGGAAGAGGAGAAGAACTGGGAGGGAGGCGGCGGGGGTAAGATGGAAGAGGAGAAGCACTGGGAGGGAGGCGGCGGGGGTAAGATGGAAGAGAGAAGCACTTTGGCAGGGAGGCGGCGGGGATAAGATGGAAGAGGAGAAGCACTGGGAGCGAGGCGGCGGGGTAAGATGGAAGAGGAGAAGCACTTTGCAGGGAGGCGGCGGGGTAAGATGGAAGAGGAGAAGCACTGGGGAGGGAGGCGGCGGGGGTAAGATGGAAGAGGAGAAGCACTGGGAGGGAGGCGGCGAGGGTAAGATGGAAGAGGAGAAGCACTTTGCAGGGAGGCGGCGGGGTAAGATGGAAGAGGAGAAGCACTGGAGGGAGGCGGCGGGGGTAAGATGGAAGAGGAGAAGCACTTTGCAGGGAGGCGGCGGGGGTAAGATGGAAGAGGAGAAGCACTGGGAGGGAGGCGGCGGGGGTAAGATGGAAGAGGAGAAGCACTTTGCAGGGAGGCGGCGGGGTAAGATGGAAGAGAGAAGCACTGGGAGGGAGGCGGCGAGGGTAAGATGGAAGAGGAGAAGCACTTTGCAGGGAGGCGGCGGGGTAAGATGGAAGAGGAGAAGCACTGGGAGGGAGGCGGCGGGGGTAAGATGGAAGAGGAGAAGCACTTTGCAGGGAGGCGGCTGGGGTAAGATGGAAGAGGAGCAGCACTGGGAGGGAGGCGGCGGGGGTAAGATGGAAGAGGAGAAGTACTTTGCAGGGAGGCGGCGGGGTTCAGATGGAAGAGGAGAAGCACTGGGAGGGAGGCGGCGGGGGTAAGATGGAAGAGAAGAAGCACTGGGAGGGAGGCGGCGGGGGTAAGATGGAAGAGGAGAAGCACTGGGAGGGAGGCGGCGGGGGTAAGATGGAAGAGGAGAAGCACTGGGAGGGAGGCGGCGGGGGTAAGATGGAAGAGGAGAAGCACTGGGAGGGAGGCGGCGGGGTAAGATGGAAGAGAGAAGCACTGGGAGGGAGGCGGCGGGGGTAAGATGGAAGAGGAGAAGCACTGGGAGGGAGGCGGCTGGGGTAAGATGGAAGAGGAGAAGCACTGGGAGGGAGGCGGCGGGGGTAAGATGGAAGAGGAGAAGCACTGGGAGGGAGGCGGCGGGGGTAAGATGGAAGAGGAGAAGCACTGGGAGGGAGGCGCGGGGGTAGATGGAAGAGAAGAAGCACTGGGAGGGAGGCGGCGGGGGTAAGATGGAAGAGGAGAAGCACTGGAGGGAGGCGGCGGGGGTAAGATGGAAGAGGAGAAGCACTGGGAGGGAGGCGGCGGGGGTAAAGATGGAAGAGGAGAAGCACTGGGAGGGAGGCGGCGGGGTAAGATGGAGAGAAGAAGCACTGGGAGGGAGGCGGCGGGGGTAAGATGGAAGAGGAGAAGCACTTTGCAGGGAGGCGGCGGGGGTAAGATGGAAGAGAGAAGCACTGGGAGGGAGGCGGCGGGGTAAGATGGAAGAGAAGAAGCACTGGGAGGGAGGCGGCGGGGTTAAGATGGAAGAGGATAAGCACTTTGCAGGGAGGCGGCGGGGTAAGATGGAAGAGGAAGCACTGGGAGGGAGGCGGCGGGGTAAGATGGAAGAGGAGAAGCACTTTGGAGGGAGGCGGCGGGGATAAGATGGAAGAGGAGAAGCACTGGGAGGGAGGCGGCGGGGGTAAGATGGAAGAGGAGAAGCACTGGGAGGGAGGCGGCGGGGTAAGATGGAAGAGGAGAAGCACTGGGAGGGAGGCGGCGGGGTAAGATGGAAGAGGAGAAGCACTGGGAGGGAGGGGCGCGGGGTAAGATGGAAGAGGAGAAGCACTGGGAGGGAGGCGGCGGGGGTGTAAGATGGAAGAGGAGAAGCACTGGGAGGGAGGCGGTGGGGGTAAGATGGAAGAGGAAAGCACTGGGAGGGAGGCGGCGGGTGTAAGATGGAAGAGGAGAAGCACTGGGAGGGAGGCGGCGGGGGTAAGATGGAAGAGGAGAAGCACTGGGAGGGAGGCGGCGGGGGTAAGATGGAAGAGGAGAAGCACTGGGAGGGAGGCGGCGGGGGTAAGATGGAAGAGGAGAAGCACTGGGAGGGAGGCGGCGGGGTAAGATGGAAGAGGAGAAGCACTGGAGGGAGGCGGCGGGGGTAAGATGGAAGAGGAGAAGCACTGGGAGGGAGGCGGCGGGGGTAAGATGGAAGAGGAGAAGCACTGGGAGGGAGGCGGCGGGGTAAGATGAAGAGGAGAAGCACTGGAGGGAGGCGGCGGGGATAAATGGAAGAGGAGGAAGCACTGGGAGGGAGGCGGCGGGGGTAAGATGGAAGAGGAGAAGCACTGGGAGGGAGGCGGCGGGGGTAAGATGGAAGAGGAGAAGCACTGGGAGGGAGGCGGCGGGGGTAAGATGGAAGAGGAGAAGCACTGGGAGGGGGGGGCGGCGGGGGTAAGATGGAAGAGGAGAAGCACTGGGAGGTGCGGCGGGGGTAAGATGGAAGAGGAGAAGCACTGGGAGGGAGGCGGCGGGGGTAAGATGGAAGAGGAGAAGCACTGGAGGGAGGCGGCTGGGGTAAGATGGAAGAGGAGAAGCACTGGGAGGGAGGCGGCGGGGGTAAGATGGAAGAGGAGAAGCACTGGGAGGGAGGCGGCGGGGGTAAGATGGAAGAGGAGAAGCACTGGGAGGGAGGCGGCGGGGGTAAGATGGAAGAGAAGAACACTGGGGGGAGGCGGCTGGGGTAAGATGGAAGAGGAGAAGCACTGGGAGGGAGGCGGCGGGGTAGATGGAAGAGGAGAAGCACTGGGAGGGAGGCGGCGGGGGTAAGATGGAAGGGAGAGCACTGGGAGGGAGGCGGCGGGGTAAGATGGAGAGAAGAAGCACTGGGAGGGAGGCGCGGGGGGGGTAAGATGAAGAGAGAAGCACTGGGAGGGAGGCGGCGGGGTTAAGATGGAAGAGGAGAAGCACTGGGAGGGAGGCGGCGGGGTAAGATGGAAGAGGAAAGCACTGGGATGGAGGCGGCGGGGTAAGATGGAAGAGAAGAAGCACTGGGAGGGAGGCGGCGGGGTAGATGGAAGAGGAGAAGCACTTTGCAGGGAGGCGGCGGGGGTAAGATGGAAGAGGAGAAGCACTGAGGGAGGCGGCGGGGGTAAGATGGAAGAGAAGAAAGCACTGGGAGGGAGGCGGCGGGGGTAAGATGGAAGAGGATAAGCACTTTGCAGGGAGGCGGCGGGTAACGATGGAAGAGGAGAAGCACTGGGAGGGAGGCGGCGGGGGTAAGATGGAAGAGGAGAAGCACTTTGCAGGGAGGCGGCGGGGATAATATGGAAGAGGAGAAGCACTGGGAGGGAGGCGGCGGGGTAAGATGGAAGAGGAGAAGCACTGGGAGGGAGGCGGCGGGGGGTAAGATGGAAGAGGAGAAGCACTGGGAGGAGGCGGCGGGGGTAAGATGGAAGAGAAGAAAGAACACTGGGAGGAGGCGGCGGGGGTAAGATGGAAGAGGAGAAGCACTGGGAGGGAGGCGGCGGGGGTAAGATGGAAGAGGAGAAGCACTGGAGGGAGGCGGCGGGGTAAGATGGAAGAGGAAACACTGGAGGGAGGTGGCGGGGTAATATTGAAGAGAAGAAGCATTGGGAGGGAGGCGGGGGGTAAGATGGAAGAGGAGAAGCACTTTGAGGGAGGCGGCGGGGGTAAGATGGAAGAGGAGAAGCACTGGGAGGGAGGCGGCGGGGGTAAGATGGAAGAGAAGAAGCACTGGGAGGGAGGCGCGGGGTAAGATGGAAGAGGATAAGAAGCACTTTGCAGGGATGCGGCGGGGGTAGATGGAAGAGGAGAAGCACTGGGAGGGAGGCGGCGGGGGTAATGATTGAAGAGGAGAAGCACTGGGAGGGAGGCGGCGGGGGTAAGATGGAAGAGGAGAAGCACTGGGAGGGAGGCGCGGGGGTAAGATGGAAGAGGAAAGCACTGGGAGGGAGCAGCGGGGGTAAGATGGAAAGATAAGCACTGGGAGGGAGGCGGCGGGGTAAGATGGAAGAGGAGAAGCACTGGGAGGGAGGCCAGCGGGGGTAAGATGGAAGATAGAGAAGCACTGGGGGGAGCGCGGGGTAAGATGGAAGAGGAGAATCACTGGGAGGGAGGCGGCGGTGGTAAGATGGCAGAGGAGAAGCACTGGGAGGGAGGCGGCGGGGGTAATATGGAAGAGGAGAAGCACTGGGAGGAGGCGGCGGGGTAAGATGGAAGAGAGAAGCACTGGGAGGGAGGCGGCTGGGTAAGATGGAAGAGGAGAAGCACTGGGGAGGGAGTCGGCGGGGGTAAGATGGAAGAGAAGAAGCACTTTGGCAGGGAGGCGGCGGGGGTAAGATGGAAGAGGAGAAGCACTGGGAGGGAGGCGTCGAGGGTAAGATGGAAGAGGAGAAGCACTGGGAGGGATGGGCGGCGGGGTAAGATGGAAGAGAGAAGCACTGGGAGGGAGGTTGGCGGGGTAAGATGGAAGAGGAGAAGCACTGGGAGGGAGGCGGCGGGGGTAAGATGGAAGAGTGAGAAGCACTGGGAGGTGAGGCTGCGGGGTAAGATGGAAGAGGAGAAGCACTGGGAGGGAGGTGCGGGGGTAAGATGGAAGAGGAGAAGCACTGGGATGGAGGCGGGGCGGGGTAAGATGGAAGAGATAAGAGCCTGGAAGGGAGCGGCGGGGTAAGATGGAAGAGGAGAAGCACTGGGATGGGGAGGCGGCGGGGGTAAGATGGAAGAGGAGAAGCACTGGTAGAGGAGGCGGCGGGAGTAAAATGGAAGAGGAGAAGCACTGGGAGGGAGGCGGCTGGGGTAAGATGGAATAGGAGAAGCACTGGGAGGGAGGCGGCGGGGGTAAGATGGAAGAGGAGAAGCACTGGGAGGGAGGCGGGCGGGGTAAGATGGAAGAGGAGAACACTGGGAGGGAGGCGGCGGGGGGTAAGATGGAAGAGGATAAGCACTGGGAGGGAGGCGGCGGGGTAAGATGGAATAGGAGAAGCACTTTGCAGGGAGGCGGCGGGGGTAATATGGAAAGGTAGAGCACTGGGAGGGAGGTGGCGGGGGTAAGATGGAGAGAAGAAGCATTGGGAGGGAGGCGGCGGGGGTAAGATGGAAGAGGAGAAGCACTTTGCAGGGAGGCGGCGGGGGTAAGATGGAAGAGGAGAAGCACTGGGAGGGAGGCGGCGGGGGTAAGATGGAAGAGAAGAAGCACTGGGAGGGAGGCGGCGGGGGTAAGATGGAAGAGGATAAGCACTTTGCAGGGAGGCGGCGGGGGTAAAATGGAAGAGGAGAAGCACTGGAGAGGAGGTCGGCGGGGGTAAGATGGAAAGAGGAAGCACTGGGAGGAGAGCTCGGGGTGGTAAGATGGAAGAGGAGAAGCACTGGGGAGGGAGGCGGCGGTGGTAAGATGGAAGAGTAGAAGCACTGGGAGTGAGGCAGCGGGGTAGATGGAATAGAGAACCTGGGAGGGAGGCGGCGGGGGTAAGATGGAAGAGGAGAAGCACTGGGGAGGGAGCATGCGGGGTAAGATGGAAGAGGAGAAGCACTGGATGTAGCGAGGGCTGGGGGTAAGATGGAGAGGATAAGCACTGGGAGGGTTAGGCGCGGGGGTACGATGGCAGAGGAGAAGCACTGGGAGGGAGGCGGCGGGGGTAAGATGGAAGAGGAGAAGCACTGGGAGGGAGGCGGGCGGGGGTAAGATGGAAGAGGAGAAGCACTGGGAGGGAGGCGGCGGGGTAAGATGGAAGAGGAGAAGCACTGTGAAGGGAGTCGGGCGGGGGTTAAGATGGAAGATGGAGAAGCACTTTGCAGGGAGGCGGCGGGGGTAAGATTGAAGAGGAAAGCACTGGGAGGGAGCGGCGAGGGTAAGATGGAAGAGGAGAAGCACTGGAGGAGCGGGCGGGGGTAAGATGGAAGAGGGAAAGCACTGGGAGGGAGGTTGGCGGGGGTAAGATGGAAGAGGAGAAGCACTGGAGGGAGGCGGCGTGGGGTAAGATGTGAAGAGGAGAAGCACTGGGAGGGAGGCTGCGGGGGTAAGATGAAGAGGAGAAGCACTGGGAGGGAGGTGGCGGGGGTAAGATGGAAGAGGAGAAGCACTGGGAGGAGGCGGCGGGGTAAGATGGAAGAGGAGAAGCACTGGGAGGGAGGCGGCGGGGGTAAATGGAAGGGAGAAGCACTACTGGGAGGGAGGCGGCGGGGGTAAGATGAGAAGAGTAGAAGCACTGGGAGGAGGCGGCGGGAGTAAGATGGAAGAGGAGAAGCACTGGGAGGGAGGCTTCGGGGGTAGATTGGAAGAGGAGAAGCACTGGAGGGAGGCGGCGGGGGTAAGATGAAGAGGAGAAGCACTGGGAGGGAGGCGGCGGGGGTAAGATGGAAGAGGAGAAGCACTGGGAGGGAGGCGGCGGGGGTAAGATGGAAGAGGAAAGCACTGGGAGGGAGGCTGCGTGGTAAGATGGAAGAGGAGAAGCACTTTGCAGGGAGGCGGCGTGGGTAAGATGGAAGAGAGAAGCACTGGGAGGCGGCGGCGGGGTAATATGGAAGAGGAGAAGCACTTTGCAGGGAGGGGCGGCGGGGGTAAGATGAAGAGTAGAAGCACTGGGAGGGGAGGCGGTGGGGTAAGTGTGATATTTCGTCAGGTGAACTGCAGCAGAGTTGTGTACTCGCCTCGGCAGAAATGTTTTGAAGTACCCNGGAGGCGGCGGGGGTAAGATGGAAGAGAGAAAGCACTGGGAGGGAGGCGGCCGGGGTAAGATGGAAGAGGAGAAGCACTGGGAGGGAGGCGGCGGGGTAAGATGGAAGAGAGAAGCACTGGGAGGGAGGCGGCGGGGGTAAGATGGAAGAGGAGAAGCACTGGGAGGGAGCGGCGGGGGTAAGATGAAGAGGAGAAGCACTGGGAGGGAGGCGCGGGGGTAGATGGAAGAGGAGAAGCACTGGAGGGAGAGCGGCGGGGGTAAGATGGAAGAGGAGAAGCACTGGGAGGGAGGTGGCGGGGGTAAGATGGAAGAGGAGAAGCACTGGGAGGGAGGCGGCGGGGGTAAGATGGAAGAGGAGAAGCACTGGAGGGAGGCGCGGGGGGTAAGATGAAAGGAGAAGCACTGGAGGGAGCGGCGGGGGGTAGGGAAGAGAGAAGCACTGGGAGGGAGGCGGCGGGGGTAAGATGGAAGAGGAGAAGCACTGGGAGGGAGCGGCGGGGGTAAGATGGAAGAGGAGAAGCATTTGCAGGGAGCGGGGGGGTAAGATGGAAGAGGAGAAGCACTGGGAGGGAGGCGGCGGGGGTAAGATGGAAGAGGAGAAGCACTGGGAGGGAGGCGGCGGGGGTAAGATGGAAGAGGAGAAGCACTTGGCAGGGAGGCGGCGGGGGTAAGATGGAAGAGGAGAAGCACTGGGAGGGAGGCGGCGGGGGTAAGATGGAAGAGGAGAGCACTGGGAGGGAGGCGGCGGGGTAAGATGGAAGAGGAGAAGCACTGGGAGGAGGCGGCGGGGGTAAGATGGAAGAGGAGAAGCACTGGAGGGAGGCTGCGGGGGTAAGATGGAAGAGGAGAAGCACTGGGAGGGAGGCGCGGGGGTAAATGGAAGAGGAGAAGCACTGGGAGGGAGGGAGGCGGCGGGGGTAAGATGGAAAGGAGAAGCACTGGGGGAGGCGGCGCGGGGTAAGATGGAAGAGGAGAAGCACTGGGAGGGAGGCGGCGGGGGTAGATGGAAGAGGAGAAGCACTGGGAGGGAGGTGGCGGGGGTAAGATGGAAGAGAAGAAGCTGGGGGGAGGCGGCGGGGTAGATGGAAGAGGAGAAAGCACTTTGCAGGGAGGCGGCGGGGGTAAGATGGAAGAGGAGAAGCACTGGGAGGGAGGCGGCGGGGGTAAGATGGAAGAAGAAGCACTGGGAGGGAGGCGGCGGGGTAAGATGGAAGAGGATAAGCACTTTGCAGGGAGGCGGCGGGGTAAGATGGAAGAGGAGAAGCACTGGGAGGGAGGCGGCGGGGTAAGATGGAAGGAGAGCACTGGGAGGGAGGCGGCGGGGGTAAGATGGAAGAGGAGAAGCACTGGGAGGGAGGCGGCGGGGTAAGATGGAAGAGGAGAAGCACTGGGAGGGAGGCGGCGGGTAAGATGGAAGAGGAGAAGCACTGGGAGGGAGGCGGCGGGGGTAAGATGGAAGAGGAGAAGCACTGGGAGGGAGGCGGCGGGGGTAAGATGGAAGAGGAGAAGCACTGGGAGGAGGCGGCGGGGTAAGATGGAAGAGGAGAAGCACTGGGAGGAGGCGGCGGGGGTAAGATGAGAAGAGAAGCACTGGGGGGAGGCGGCGGGGTAAGATGGAAGAGGAGAAGCACTGGGAGGGAGGCGGCGGGGTAAGATGGAAGAGGAGAAGCACTGGGAGGGAGCGGCGGGGTAAGATGGAAGAGGAGAAGCACTGGGAGGGAGGCGGCGGGGTAAGATGGAAGAGGAGAAGCACTGGAGGGAGGCGGCGGGGGTAAGATGGAAGAGGAGAAGCACTGGGAGGGAGGCGGCGAGGGTAAGATGGAAGAGGAGAAGCACTGGGAGGGAGGCGGCGGGGTAAGATGGAAGAGGAGAAGCACTGGAGGGAGGTGGCGGGGTAAGATGGAAGGAGAAGCACTGGGAGGGACGGCGGGGTAAGATGGAAGAGGAGAAGCACTGGGAGGGAGGCTGCGGGGTAAGATGGAAGAGGAGAAGCACTGGGAGGGAGGTGGCGGGGTAAGATGGAAGAGGAGAAGCACTGGGAGGGAGGCGGCGGGGTAAGATGGAAGAGGAGAAGCACTGGGAGGGAGGCGGCGGGGGTAAGATGGAAGAGAGAAGCACTGGGAGGGAGGCGCGGGGGTAAGATGGAAGAGGAGAAGCACTGGAGGGGAGGCGGCGGGAGAGATGGAAGAGGAGAAGCACTGGGAGGGAGGCCGTGCGGGGGTAAGATGGAAGAGGAGAAGCACTGGGAGGGAGGCGGCGGGGGTAAGATGGAAGAGGGAGAAGCACTGGGAGGGAGGCGGCGGGGGGTAAGATGGAGAGGAGAAGCACTGGGAGGGAGAAGAGGACGCACTGGGAGGTGAGGCGGCGGGGTCAGATGGAAGAGGAGCCTGGGAGGGAGGCGGCGGGTAGATGGAAGAGGATAAGCACTTTGCATGGGAGGCGGCGGGGGTAAGATGGAAGAGGACGAAGCACTGGGAGGGACGGATGGCGGGGGGGTAAGATGGAAGAGAAGACAGGCATATTGGGAGGAGAGGCGGCGGGGGTAGGATGGAAGAGGAGAAGACACTTTGCAGGGAGTTGCCGGCGGGGGTAAGATGGGAAGATGGGAGAAGCACTGGGAGGGAGGCGGCGGGGGGTAAGATGAGAAGAGAAGCAAGCATCTGGGAGGGAGGGCGGCGGGGGTAAGATGGAAGAGGATAGCACTTTGCCAGGGAGGCGGGCGGGGGTAAGATGGGAAGAGGAGAAGCACTGGGATGGAGGGCGGCGGGGGGTAAGATGGAAGAGGGAGAGCCTGGGAGGGAGGCGGCGGGGGTAAGATGGAAGAGGAGAAGCACTGGGAGGGAGGCTGCGGGGGTAAGATGGAAGAGGAGAAGCACTGGGAGGGAGGCAGCGGGGGTAAGATGGAAGAGGAGAAGCACTGGGAGGGAGGCGGCGGGGGTAAGATGGAAGAGGAGAAGCACTGGGAGGGAGGCAGCGGGGGTAAGATGGAAGAGGAGAAGCACTGGGAGGGAGGCGGCGGGGGTAAGATGGAAGAGGAGAAGCACTGGGAGGGAGGCGGCGGGGGTAAGATGGCAGAGGAGAAGCACTGGGAGGGAGGCGGCGGGGGTAGATGGAAGAGGAGAAGCACTGGGAGGGAGGCGGCGGGGTAAGATGGAAGAGGAGAAGCACTGGGAGGGAGGCGGCGGGTGTAAGATGGAAGAGGAGAAGCACTGGGAGGGAGTCGGCGGGGGTAAGATGAAGAGGAGAAGCACTTTGCAGGGAGGCGGCGGGGGTAAGATGGAAGAGGAGAAGCACTGGGAGGGAGGCGGCGAGGGTAAGATGGAAGAGGAGAAGCACTGGGAGGGAGGCGGCGGGGGTAAGATGGAAGAGGAGAAGCACTGGGAGGGAGGTTCGGCGGGGGTAAGATGGAAGAGGAGAAGCACTGGAGGGAGGCGGCGGGGGTAAGATGGAAGAGGAGAAGCACTGGGAGGGAGGCTGCGGGGGTAAAGATGGAAGAGGAGAAGCAATGGAGGGAGGTGGCGGGGGTAAGATGGAAGAGGAGAAGCACTGGGAGGGAGGCGGCGGGGGGTAAGATGGAAGAGGAGAAGCACTGGGAGGGAGGCGGGGGGGGGTAAGATGGAAGAGGAGAAGCACTGGAGGGGAGGCTGCGGGGTAAGATGGAAGAGAGAAGCACTGGGAGGGAGGCGGCGGGAGTAAGAATGGAAGAGGAGAAGCACTGGGAGGGAGGCGGCGGGGGTAGATGGAAGAGAGAAGCACTGGGAGGGGAGGCGGCGGGGGTAAGATGGAAGAGGAGAAGCACTGGGAGGGAGGCGGCGGGGGTAAGATGGAAGAGGAGAAGCACTGGGAGGGAGGCGGCGGGGGTAAGATGGAAGAGGAGACGCACTGGGAGGGAGGGAGGGCGGCGGGTGGGTCAGATGGAAGAGGAGAAGCAATTTGCAGGGAGCGGCGGGGGTAAGATGGAAAGAGAAGAAGCACTGGGAGGAGGAGGGCCGTCGGGGGGTAAGATGGAAGAGGAGAAGCATTTGCAGGGAGGCGGCGGGGGGTAAGATGGAAGAGGAGAAGCACTGGGATGGGAGGCGGTGGGGGTAAAGTGTGATATTTCGTCAGGTGAACTGCAGCAGAGTTGTGTACTCGCCTCGGCAGAAAATGTTTTGAAAGTACCCTGCTAAACATGCTGATGGTTGGGGAAAGTGAAGTGTGTTTTCTACTACCGCTCCTCAGGCTCTCTTTCCTGATGAATAGGCGGGACGCACGGATGGGAATAGTCCTCAGAAGAACCACTTTCCCCTCCGACAGGAGTAAGGTCCTAGAGATGTTGATGCCAGTCTGTCTGGAGGCACTAATAGTAGCCTAGCCCCCAATATATTGGCAAGCTGCTGCTGAGGAACTCCTTTTGGGGGTCTTTATTATCTTGGTCAGTTGGAAAGAGATTAGGCTGTCATTTTGGAGCATTCCCCCAAGTTGCAGTTGGTAGAGCATTGAACCATCTCTACCACAACCACTACTACCAGAAACCTATGTATAGTTATGGTTGACCTTATATCATAGTGTCACCATCTCTCCTGGTTAAGGAACAGGTCTCTATGAGGTCCACTCACCACTATCTTGGCGTCGCGAACTGTGTTCTCGGGCACGGTGACCCAGTACTCTAGCTGCCCCCACTGGGGCGGATGGTTGTGTACGTTGGTGATGATGACGGTCAGCTCCACAGAGCTGCTCCTGTTGCCCCCGTCTGTGGCCACGATCTGCTGGCTGATCCTCGACGTCTGACGACAAATAGAAGAGAGGAAGGAGGGGCGACACGGAGGTTAGACATGGAAAGCATATGGAGCTGAACAAAACCCATGGTTGACCCCCCCCCCCCCCTCTTGGAAGGTCTTTATCTCTGTCTACATCAGTTTGTTCCAATCCACTAAGTAACAGATCAGATGCATCATATTTACAACCTTATCCACTTAGTCCGTGTCATGACCTTCCAGTGACCTCCTCCTCTAAACCACAACCTTCCTACTGTCTACAGAAGACTGCTCTGATGTCGTTCATCCTTACATCACGCGAGAGATACGGGAGAGAGACAGAACGAGAAACAGAGAGAGGGAGAGAGACAGGGAGGGAGAGAGAGAGAGAGAAAGAGAGCAATGAGAGAGGAGACATTCCAACTGACATGGAGGTATTCAGATAAATGATTCTCTGCAAGGAGAGTGTGAAAGCTTGGTTAAACAGATCCTTGCTAAGGAGAAGAGTGTGATGAGAGAAAGGGCTGTTTCAACATTATTTATATGGGATATTAACTGGGAGACTTCACAAGTCCATTGTGTGACAGGGTGAAGATGGGGTCATTCACTCCACATCTTGGGATGTGGTTGGACTTGGAGAACAAAGAGATGGTGCTTTTCTATGATATATTCCACTAGTTGGTACGGGTCACTTAGAACCTAACCTCAAGCATCCCACCTTCCCCCCTCTTTCTTACCCTCTTCCCCCTTTCCCTTTCTCCTTCTCAGCTGTGGCAGAATGGGGGAGAGAGAGAGAGAGAGAGAAAGAGAGAGAGAGAGAGAGAGAAAGAGAGAGAGAGAGAGAAAGAGAGAGAGAGAGAGAGATTCTAACAACGTAAGATCTACAACATAGCTCTACCCGACATATATCACGGTTGATATCAATCTTATGGCCAAATTCACCAGAGATACTATTGATTCCGTACATACAGTTGAAGTTGGAAGTTTACATACACTTAGGTTGTAGTCATTAAAACTTGTTTTCAACCACTCCACAAATGTCTTGTTAACCGACTATAGTTTTGGCAAGTCGGTTAGGACATCTACTTTGTGCATGACACAAGTCATTTTTCCAGAAATTGTTTACAGACATATTATTTCACTTATAATTCACTGTATCACAATTCCAATGGGTCAGAAGTTTACATACACTAAGTTGACTTTGCCTTTAAACAGCTTGAAAAACCCCAGAAAATGACGTCATGGATTTAGAAGCTTCTGATAGGCTAATTGACATCATTTGAGTCAATTGGAGGTGTATCTGTGGATGAATTTCAAGGCCTACCTTCAAACTCAGTGCCTATTTGCTTGACATCATGGGAAAATCAAAAGAAATTGGCCAAGACCTCAAAAAAACAATTGTAGACCTCCACAAGTCTGGTTCATCCTTGGGAGCATTTTCCAAATGCCTGAAGATACCACGTTCATCTGTACAAACTATAGTACGCAAGTATAAACACCATGGGACCACGCAGCCGTCATACCACTCAGGAAGGAGACGCGTTGTCTCCTAGAGATGAACGTACTTTTGGTGCAAAAAGTGCAAATCAATCCCAGAACAGCAAAGGACCCTGTGAAGATGCTGGAGGAAACAGGTACAAAAGTATCTATATCCACAGTAAAACGAGTCCTATATTGACATAACCTGAAAGGCCACTCAGCAAGGAAGAAGCCACTGCTCCAAAACCGTCATAAAAATGGCAGACTACGGTTTGCAACTGCACATAGGGACAAAGATCCTACTTTTCGGAGAAAAGAAAAATAGAACTGTTTGGTCATAATGACCATCGTTATGTTTGGAGGAAAAAGGGGGATGCTTGCAAGCCAAAGAACACCATCCCAACCGTGAAGCATGGGGTGGCAGCATCATGTTGTGGGGGTGCTTTGCTTCCGGAGGGATTGGTGCACTTCACGAAATAGATGGCATCATGAGGTAGGAAAATTATGTGGATATATTGAAGCAACATCTCAAGACAGTCAGGAAGTTAAAGCTTGGTCGCAAATGGGTCTTCCAAATGGACAATGACCCCAAGCATGCTTCCAAAGTTGTGGCAAAATGGCTTAAGGACAACAAAGTCAAGGTATTGGAGTGGCCATCTCAAAGCCCTGACCTCAATCCTATAGAACATTTGTGGGCAGAATTGAAAAAGCGTGTGCGAGCAAGGAGGCCTACAAACCTGACTCAATTACACCAGCTCTGTCAGGAGGAATGGGCCAAAATTCATCAAACTTATTGTGGGAAGCTTGTGGAAGGCTACCCGAAACGTTTGACCCAAGTTAAACAATTTAAAGGCAATGCTACCAAATATTAATTGAGTGTATGTAAACTTCTGACCCACTGGGAATGTGATGAAAGAAATAAAAGATGAAAGAAATAATTATCTTTACTATTATTCTGACATTTCACAATCTTAAAATAAAGTGCTGATCCTAACTGGTCTAAGACAGGGAATTTTTACTAGGATTAAATGTCAGAAATGGTGAAAAACTGAGTTTAAATGTAATTGGCTAAGGTTTATGTAAATCTCCGACTTCAACTGTACCTCTGCACTCCCGAACGGGACTGTAAAATCTTACAGAGGATATTCACTTTTAAACAATGGCATACATTGAACAGTTGTAGGCCTACATACAGTATGATAAGCTGTGAATACAAACAATTAAGCTAGCAAACTATAATGACAAACCACACCAAAAACAAGAATACATGAAGAGAATACAGCGAGAGAGACCAGGAAACAGAAGACTTGGACAATGAGAGAGAGCGCACGAGAGCGATGAGGAAGACAGCGAAACAATAGAAAGAGAGCTCAGTGCCGACAAACCCCTACAAATATAACGTTTCTGCACGATGCCAACTCCCCTCTGCCTGGAGGGAGACAGCCAAATGTCGGAAATAAACGTGCACGAACGCACCCACGCATCCACACAGACACACGTAAATATATTTATGCATGTGTGAATACAATGCTTCCTCAGGCTGTGGGTAAGATACATAGTGCTATATATACACATATAGAGAGACAGGGGCATTGTTGTTATTCCAGACCGTGCCATGTTTAATATGCATCCACAGAGGGAGGTAGGAAGAGTGTGCAGCAGTCTCAGTGGATGATATCAAGCCAGTCGGAAGGATCGGTACGCAGTGTACACACACACACTGGGAGGGAGCACAGGGTGGTGCTGTACACACACACACACGGGGGAGTGCAGGAGGCTGTAAAAACACCTGTACTGGACCAGTGGTGCATAGAGAAGAGGTACACACACACGCACACCAAACATACACACAACACACAGACACACACCTGTGAGATGGGGTGGTTGACGTACACCCAGCCTGTGCTGGGGTTGATGTGCAGGTAGGCCGGCTGCTGACGGGACAGAGAGTAGGCGATAGCGGCGTTACTCCCCTGGTCATCATCGTGTGCTGCTGCTCGCAGGAAGCTAGTCCCCACCGGCGTGTCCTCGCGCAGGAAGTCTGCCACATGAAGGGTTAACACATCAACATTGCCGCCGACAACAAACAACATCAACGAGAGCAATAACAACAGCAGCGGTGGTGGCAATTTCCGGCTGAAATCAACGCATTTCAGTCACAGAGACCCGAAATAAATGCGTGTGTCCTAGAAACATTTCAGTCTCCCTGTTAAATAGTTAATAAGCCACTCCAACAGTCTTGTTCTAATGTGATAAAAGGGATTCTGACATGGGGCTTATCAACACACATATTTGCACACATGGTAAACAAACACGGACTCCGGAGAGCAGGGAGGCGTCAACGTTTTCATCAGTCTTAAAAGCTTTCCAGGATTACTTGTGATTTAATATATACATCAGGTTTATTGGGACTTCAGGGGGGCTGCTAAGTCTTACCTTTCACAATATTGCTTTACCTTGAAAACTGTTAAGACACAGAAGCCACAAGGCAGTGACATTGGACTGGGATAAGAGGACATTGGGTCTTTGAGCTGTTGGACATTGCTGAGCAAGCACAGTTTTGACTTGACCTTTGACCTTACACTACACTTGGCAGAACAAGGTGAGGGAGGGAACTCTCACATGAACGGACAAATCCCTGGTACCCGGGCCTTAAACAGGATTTTATGGGGGAACGGGTTGAACTCATTTCCTCTGTTGGCTTTAGAATGGAATAACATTTGAATTCCTGGTGGAATATCGAGCAAAGGGTTTAGTAAGCACTTGTTGGAGGGGTGTGGAGGAGGGGAGAGGGAAGCTTGGATAAGGGGACAGTCCCTTTGTGTCTATGGCAGGGCAACCCTGAGAGAGAACACTGGTTCCCCTAAGCAACACTCAACATTAAACAACCATATTTGGTGTTGGGGGATTAAAAGACAGCAGCCAAGATAATACCTTTATAATACCTTTATAATACCTTTATAATACCTTTATAATACCTTTATAATACCTTTATAATACCTTTATAATACCTTGATAAGATGATTTATGTATTGGACAAGGCAAGATCAACAGGCACATTTGATAATGAAATTGTCTGAACCAAACAGGAGAAGGACAGAGGTTGAAATGATGAGCGTGACGGAGATGAACCAAGGTGTGACAGAGGTGACTCTTACACTGGTAGCGGCTGTTCTCAAACTTGGGGTCGTTGTCGTTCTGGTCTGCGATGAGGATGGTGATCTGGCAGATGCCGATGAGGGGCTCCTGGGCCAGGTCTGTCGCCGTGACAGACAGGGAGTACTCCCTCTGGCGCTCGCGGTCAAAACTCACTGTGGTGCTAATCACACCTGGAGACATACACACGCACGCACACACACACACACACACACACACACACACACACACACACACACACACACACACACACACACACACACACACGTATTTTACCGAATGTTACTGATGTCCTCTAGATACGTACAGTCAGCCATTCCACAGCAATGAATTAGAGATGTTTTGATACAGTTGGACTGTAGTCTGTTTACTAACCAGTGTCAGGGTTGATGACGAAGCCGGATGATGTCCCGTCTCGGTGCATGATCCCGTATTTGACCTCTCCGTTGACCCCCATGTCTGCGTCGAGGGCGTGAACGCGGAGGACAAATGTCCCAGGGGGCTGGTTCTCCAGGACACCGGTGTTGACACTGTAGTTATGGCACTGAGGGGGCAGAGTTCACACAGCACTTATGGCATTGATGCTGCATTTGTCAGTTGTAAAAGTAAGTCCCAATTAAAAATGACCAGTAGCCGACACACTGGTCAACCAGCACAGATGGACTGTGACTACCCCAGCCAGCATTCAACATCCATCACGATAAGACTAGTTAACACGCATGACGTGGGGAGCAAGGAGTTGCCAAATCTAACGGGATGCCAGATTTTGCACACTTAGCACTCCTCCTCCCGTGTAGGAACCCACTGACCCTGTGGGCAAGTCCCTGCTGAAATATTCATCTTTGGGGACGAACCGTGCTGAGCTGATCTGAGCTATGCTAAGAGGGGATTCTGGTCTGACCCTGGAGTGTTCAGGACTGCAGTGGAGTGGAGTTCTGCCCCACAGGAGAACACCAGCTGTCTCTACTTTGAACTTGCAACCTGGCATGTTCCTCTCTCTCTTTCTGTCATCTCTCTCATCCCTAGTGCTGTGGACCTCTGCCTCTCCTCCCTCAGTCACTATGTAACTCTCTCTTTCTTTCTTTCTTTCTTTCTTTCTTTCTTTCTTTCTTTCTTTCTTTCTTTCTTTCTTTCTTTCTTTCTTTCTTTCTTTCTTTCTTTCTTTCTTTCTTTCTTTCTTTCTCTCTCTCTCTCTCTCTCTCTCTCTCTCTCTCTCTCTCTCTCTCTCTCTCTCTCTCTCTCTCTCTCTCTCTCTCTCTCTCTCTCTCTCTCTCTCTCTCTCTCTCCTTATCGCTATCAGTCTTTCTTGCTCTTTGCCCCTCTCTCTTTTGTTTTCATCTCCACTGCAACTTGATATGCCTCATCCCTCATGTATTTTTCGACAGCACACAGGCTTCACACACACCCATAATGTGTCCAATGCCCCCCTTCCCTCACCTCTTCAAAGACAGGCTTGTTGTTGTTGATGTCGTTGATGCCCACTATGACCTGGGCGGAGTTACTGAGGGGATAGGGTCCGTCTGCCGCGTTGTCATCAGTGGCGGTAATGTTGAGGATGTACTGGGGGCCACGCAGGATAGGAGGGGGGCTCCGCCGCAGTTTGATGATGCCTAGAGAGAGAGACAATGGCAGCCATCTTTGTTACTATAGCACACATTGCAGTCTTGTCAAACAGACAAACCTACTACACGCACACAAATAATCAAACCAACACCCAAAACGTAGCTTTAACTACAAAGGGGGGAAATATTTTACCCCAAGCCCCCACCCTTTACAATCCCCTACAACAAGCCCTTTAGGACCCTACATCTTTTGACACATTTCTCCAATGCAGATTCCTCACAAATAAATAAGTAACTATGTCTACCAAAGTACCGAGAGAAATATACATAAAAAAACAGCTTAAGTCTTTGAAGTGACAACTTTTCCCCTCGGTAACAGTGGAAAAAGCCAAAGGACATCTTTGTGTGTGTGTGTGTGTGTGTGTGTGTGGCCGTAATAGGCTGTGTGGTGGAGAGGCAGTGCAGTGCGGGGCTGGTGATAAGGAAGGCAGGGGGCTTAAGCATTAGTCAGTGTTTCCACCTCGGAGGCGAGAGAGGGCTCTTGTAAACAAACGATAACCGGAAGATTGCCAACACAGACGTAGAGAGACTCGACTGTGAAGAAAGTCTGAAAGCCAGTACATCGAGAGACTGAGAGACTTATATACATACACATACAAACACACATACACGTACAAACACATGCACACACACACACACACACACACACACACACACACACATACACAAAAGGAGACGGACTCAAAACATCTATTTACAAGGAGTCCACAAAGACAAACAGAGACGAACAGGAAAATAAAAGGGTCTGTGCTGGGAGAGTATGACTATGAAGTGTGTGTGAGAGTAGAGGGGGTTCTTGTTAGAGATTTGGGTTCCCGCTGGCCTAGCATTGAGCTTGATCCCCAATTGAAGTTACCACAGCAACACAAGCTAATCTGAATAACAAGTATGTGTGTGTGTGTGTGTGTGTGTGTGTGTATGTGCGTGTGTGTGTGTGTGTCCAGGCATATTCTTGTTTTTTCTCCTTCTGAATTAGTGTATGCACATGTTAGAGTTCATCTGCATTTATGCGTTAGGGTTTAAGAATGTCTGTTAATCTCCATACATGCATATGACTGTCCGTTTGTCTGCCTGTGTTTTCATGTGTGTCTGAATGTCCTTCTATAGAACCACTATGTTATACCTTCTCCAGTCCTTCGCCATACAAGCCCTTGCACCCACCCTTACACAAACCCTTGGAAACACAACACTGTCAACTCTACGCACCCTTCTGGTTGTCCAGCTGAAAGTTACTGTCCTCGTTGCCGCCAGTGATGGCGTAAGAGACCCCGTCTCCATCAGGGTCATTGGCGTGGACAATGGCCACCAGAGTGTCAGGACCGGCGTCCTCCGACAAGAACGTCTTATAGCTGCAGACAGACAGAGAGAGAGAAAGGGAGAGAGAGGGAGAGAAAGGGAGAGAGAGAGAGAAAGGGACGGAGGGAGGGATTAGATCGATAGATAGATAGATAGATAGAAAAGAAAGAAAGAAAGAGAGAGAGAGAGAGAGAGAGAGAAGAGAGAAAGATTTGTAAAACAAATATTCATACAGTCATTATTATTATATTGTGTAATTGGCATTACATTTAATTTGCATGTATTTTCTTTCATCATTTATTCATTTCAGAGGGATGAGAGAAAAAGAGGGATGAGAGAGAACCTGCCGTAGCTCATCCCCAAACCCTACCATCTGTTTCCCTCCCCAGCCCTCTGAAGCGTCTCTTCTGGTACCATGGACTAGTCCTGCCCCAGAGAAGGGGAGCACACACACACACACACACACCATGTTTAATGGATTGGCCCATCCTCTGTAGGCATGTGGCAGGGCTAAAGTCTCACTGTGTCCCTCTCTGTGTGCTAGTGTGTCACTGTTGGCACGCTGCTATATCTCTGCATGGTTCCAAATGGTTCGCTCTGCCTGTGGCTACGCTAGCCAAATGCCACCTCATAGGACTGAAGAGGGAGTTGTGTGTGTGTGTGGATGTATGGTTGTGTGTGTGTGGATGTATGGTTGTGTGTGTGATGGAAGGGGGGCAGCCAACCAGCACAGTGGCATAGGATAAGAGAGGAGGAATGAGAGGAGAAAAGGGGGGTTAGAGGGGGAGAAACAAATAGAGGGACAACATACACAGCTTGAGAGAAGATAGGAGCCTCGTCGTTGGTATTGGCCATTCTGAACCGGATGGAGGCGGTCCCGGTGCGGGGTGGAGTCCCGTTGTCCACGGCAACCACCACAAACTCGTACATGTGATTGGGCCGCTCGTAGTCCAACCGTTGGCTGGGGCTCACCACACCCCTGGAAGAGATGGCAAAGTCTGGACTCTGGATGAAGTAGGAGAGCTCTGAGTTGAGCCCTGTGTCACAGTCCCTCGCTAGAACTAGAGAGGAAGACAGGAGGATGAGAAGAGGAAGACAGGTGGAAGAGTCATTATCTTTATAATCAGCTTGTACACATTGGAAATCATTATTCCAGTTTTGCAAAGAAGGAAATAACCAACAGAAATACTCAGTGGTTAATGTGGGTGTATGTCTGTACACACACACACACACACACACACACACACACACACACACACACACACACACACACACACACACACACACACACACACACACACACACACACACACACACACACACACACACACACAACATTTGGTAATCATTTATCTAGTAGTCTGTGTGTGTAGCCTTACATTGGACATTCTTCACATCTTAGTCATTTAACAGATGCTCTTATCCAGAGCGACATGCATTAGTCTTAACGACTTAAAGTAGTCTTCCACCCTTCCACCCTCCCCCCCCCCTTCCCAGCTCCTTGCCATTGTACAGTAGGTGAATTTAAGCAGTCTGTGGTGTTAAAAGAGACATAATGGAGGCCAGTGGTGTATGAAGTGTGTGTGATAATACTAGCTGTACTGTAGACCTACTGTATGTACTGAGTACTGGCTAGTGTTAGACTAGAGTCATGCTGCTGACAGGCCCACATCAAACTGTCCAACTTCAAGAAGGCTATGCTGTCATTAGCCAAAGAGCCAGAGCCCAGTTCTAATGAATTAGCCCTCAGGTCGAGAGAGAGCATGTGTTCCACACACACACACACACACACAGACACAGACAAGTGTGTGTTAATGTACACATGTGCATGTAGAATGCTCACACCCACATATACACAGATTGACGCAAATGAGCAGTTGTATACTGGCTGACTCACTCCTCCTCTTTCATCTCTCATCATTCCATCCTCTCTTTCTACTTCTCCCTCTTCCTCCCTCTATCCCATTACCTCTCTCACTCACACATGAACCTGTTGCGGAAGGGGGGGGGTGTTCGAGCGAGAGAGAGTGTGTGTATGTGTGTATGTGTTTGTGAATACGTGTGTGTGTGTGTGTGTTTTCATGTGTGTATGTGTGTGTTTGTGTGTGTGTGTGTGTGTGTGTTCATGTGTGTGAGAGAAGGGGAGCTTAAGGCCAGAATTGAAACAGAAGGTTCATTAAATATACACAGACTAATATAATATATCTTCAGGCTACCTATTAGCATTTTTAATGCATAGGTAGGAGTATTGGAGTTGCAGCGGTAGCTAAATGAAACATAGGAATATGGGGAGAGGCTAGGCGAGCGATTCTGGCTAGCTGAGGTGTGTGTGTGTGCGTGTGTGTGTGCGTGTGTGTGTATGTGTGTGTGTGTGTGTGCGTGTGTGTGTGTGTATGTGTGTGTGTGTGTGTGTGTGTGTGTGTGTGTGTGTGTGTGTGTGTGTGTGTGTGTGTGTGTGTGTGTGTGTGTGTGTGTGTGTGTGTGTGTGTGTGCGCGTGTGCAGGTGCGTGTGTGCGTGTGTGTGTGTTTGTGTTAAATCCTTCCTGAGACATTTCGGCTAGATAATTGGAGAGGCAGATTTCCCCGTCACTCACTGCTAGCTTCCATTAAAAACCAAGGCCCAATTTATAGACTAATCTTGACTTAAGGTAAACAACAATAATCATCCTCTCTCTATCTTTCTCTCTCTATCCTTATCTCTTTCTCCTGACTCTCTCTTTCCCTCATGTTCTCCGCTTTCTCAGTTTTTTCTCTCGCTGAATCTGAAATCAAACTATCCATTCTAAAGCTTGAAATCAAACTATCCATTCACATACAAATACTACAAACACACACACACACACACACACACACACACATACACACACACACACACACGCGCGCGCGCGGGCATTCTGCATGCAGGGGGAGTCTCCACTCTGAGTGACACAGAGTGACAGGCGCGTCTGTCGACATGGCAATATGCAAAAAAGCTGCATATTCACCATAATTGAATTTTCATAAGCACATGCACAGACACACAGAGACAAACACACAGACACACAGAGAAACACATACAGACACACAGAGACACACACACAGCCGGGCTGAGGCCAACGTGTGCATCTGCTTCAGAAAGCAAGCTGCGGCCACTAGATCATCCTGTCTTACTCTCTCGTTCTCTCTTTTCTTTTTGTCTGTATTTTCTCCATCCCTCGCTAAAGCCGATTGGCTTTAGCTGAGAACAAAGACAGAATTAAAGGCTGGTAAGCAATTCGGCCATTCTCTTTTCTCTGGCTCACACACACACACGCACGCACACTCACTCACTCACTCACTCACTCACACACATACACACACACACACACACACACACACACACACACACACACACACACACACACACACACACACACACACACACACACACACACACACACACACACATACACACACACACACACACTTGAAAAATGGGTTGTCTCCTCCTCTCCCTCCTCTCCTCATGGCTCAGTGGGGCAGGACTGCTCAAGCACTCCCAGCGAGGCTAGCTGTTAACCTGCTATCCATTAGCATTGATAATTTGATCCCAGAACCTAATGCAGTGTGACAAGCAGCAAAGCCAACCTCATTGTCGGTCTCGAATTGAACGTGTGGCGTGTGCAATAGAGTTGAGGTCACATAGAATGGGACATAGATGCATGCACTGACATGGTAGCACATTGACTGAACATACCTGTGCATGAATGGCACAAAGCACATGCTCGTCTATCTAACCTCCCAAAGGGTTGCCCACTCCTCCCTTCCCTTCCTCTATAAAAGAGTTGCCGGTGGTTAAACCGTGGCACATAGTCATCCATTGTGAGTGGGCGTAAAACCCTTTCAATTACTGTGATAGAATCAGGTCTGGGACAGGCAGGGTGATAAGAGCAGCCCATTCCATTATGGCCAGCCTTTAGTAGAGGTCACCCTCTCCTCAACCCTCAGGGAGTCTGTCCACTAACCAAGCCTGGCTATCAACATCCTACACAGAGGGCAGCACCCACTGTCTGTCTGTCTTGCCTGTCTGTCTGTCTTGCCTGTCTGTCACAGTGCCTTTGGAAACTTTGGAACTTTTTCCACATTTTGTTACGTTACATACAGCCTTAATTCTAAAATTGATTTTTTTTTAAAGAATCCTCAGTGAAAACAGGTTTTTAGATTTTTTTGCAAATGAATAAAAAAAAAAAAAACAGAAATACCTTATTTACATAAGAATACAGACCCTTTGTTATGAGACTTGAAATTTAGCTCAGGTGCATCCTGTTTCCATTGATCATCCTTAAGATATTTCTACAACTTGACCGGAGTCCACCTGTGGTAAATTAAATTGATTGGACATGATTTGGAAAGGCACACACCTGTCTATATAAGGTCCCACAGTTGACAGTGCATGTCAGAGCAAAAACCAAGCCATGAGGTCGAAGGAATTGTCCATAGAGCTCAGAGACAGGATTGTGTTGAGGCACTGATCTGGGGAAGGGTACCAAAACATGTATGTAGCATTGAAGGTCCCCAAAAACACATTGGCCTCCACCATTCTTAAATGGAAGATGTTTGGAACCACCAAAACTCTTCTTAGAGTGGCTGCCCGGCCAAACTGAGCATTCGGGGGAAGGGCATTGGTCAGGGAGGTGACCAAGAACTTGATGGTCACTCTGACAGAGCTCTAGAGTTCCTCTGTGGAGATGGGAGAACCTTCCAGAAGGACAACCATCTCTGCAGCACTCCACCAATCAGGCCTTTATGGTAGAGTGGCCAGACGGAAGCCACTCCTCAGTAAAAGGCACATGACAGCCCGCTTGGAGTTTGCTAAAAGGCACCTGAAGACCATGAGAAACAAGAATTCTGGTCTGATGAAACCAAGATTGAACTCTTTGGCTTGAATGCCAAGCGTCACATCAGGAGGAAACTTGGCACCATCCGTACGTTGAAGCATGGTGGTGGCAGCATCATGCTGTGGGGGTGTTTTTCAGCAGTAGGGACTGGGAGACTAGTCAGGATCGAGGGAAAGATGAACAGAGCAAAGTACAGAGAGATCCTTGATGAAAACCTGCTCTAGAGCGCTCAGGACCTCCGACTGGGGTGAATGTTCACCTTCCAATAGGACAACGACCCTAAGTACACAGCCAAGACAACACAGGAGTGGCTTTGGGACAAGTCTCTGAATGTCCTTGAGTAGCCCAGCCAGAGCCCGGACTTGAACCTGATCTAACATCTCTGGAGAGACCTGAAATTACGCGAGAGGATCTGCAGAGAAGAATGGGAGAAACTCCCCAAATACAGGTGTGCCAAGTTAGTAGTGTCATTCCCAGACGACTCAATGCTGTAATCACTGCCAAAGGTGCTTCGATAAAGTACTGAGTAAAAGGTCTGAATACTTATGTAAATGTTATATTTCAGTTTTTTTATTTTGATAAATTAGCAAAAATTTCTAAAATCCTGTTTTTGCTTTGTCATTATGGGGTATTGTGTGTAGATTGATGGGGGGGGAAACAATTTAGAATAAGGATGTAACGTAAAAAAATGTGGAAAAAGTAAAGGGGTCTGAATACTTTCTGAAGGCACTGTATACACTGTTACTTTATGCACTGTCTCTCTGTCTGTATGTCTCTGTCTGTCTGTGTGTCTCTGTCTGTCTGTGTGTCTCTGTGTGTCTGTGTGTCTCTGTGTGTCTGTGTGTCTCTGTCTGTGTGTCTCTGTGTGTCTGTGTGTCTCTGTCTGTGTGTCTCTCTGTCTGTGTGTCTCTACCTATGTTATGGACTTCATGTCCCACATAGAACATCCACCGATGCCTCACCTTGTAGCAGTGACGTTCCAGGCGTGGTGGCTTCGGGAATGTTATCCCGGCTGTAAATGGAGTGGAGGAATTCTGGGGTGCAGTCATTCTCATCTGTGATGTGAACCACCACCTATAGGGGAGGACAGAGGAGAAAGGGTTAACTTGGATCGGCGATCGGGGGGGAGTCTGTGGAAGTTCTTCTTTGTGTGAAGCTTTTAGATGACAGTCATTGTCATTGTGATTGTGTATGTGAGTGTTTGTGTGTATGTGTGTTTTCTCGGGAGTGCTGGCTGGGTTAATATAAATGAGTGTGTGGGAGGGCGAGGACCTAGTGGCAGTCAGGCACAGCTGCAGCCCAACCCTTTGAGCCGCTCCCCGGCCAAGCGGAACACAACATCACACAAACGCACACACGTGCGCACGCAAACACACACACTCACTCTTACAGATGCATGCACACACATTTACACGGAATCTCTGTGCACACACACATTATTTTTTATAGCTGGAAATATGACAGTCCTGAGGCGTAAGGAAGAGAGAGAGATCCAAAGGAGAGAGAGATAATTAAGGGGGAAGAGAAAAAGAGAGAAAGAAAAACTAGGAAGATAGCGACAGAGAGAAAGAAAAACTAGGAAGATAGCGACAGAGAGAAAGAAAAACTAGGAAGATAGCGACAGAGAGAAAGAAATACTAGGAAGATAGCGACAGAGAGAAAGAATACTAGGAAGATAGCGACAGAGAGAAAGAAATACTAGGAAGATAGCGACAGAGAGAAAGAAAAAACTAGGAAGATAGCGACAGAGAGAAAGAAAAACTAGGAAGATAGCGACAGAGAGAAAGAAAAACTAGGAAGATAGCGACAGAGAGAAAGAAAAACTAGGAAGATAGCGACAGAGAGAAAGAAAAACTAGGAAGATAGCGACAAAGAGAAAGAAATACTAGGAAGATAGCGACAGAGAGAAAGAAAAACTAGGAAGATAGCGACAGAGAGAAAGAAAAACTAGGAAGATAGCAACAAAGAGAAAGAAATACTAGGAAGATAGCGACAGAGAGAAAGAAAAACTAGGAAGATAGCGACAGAGAGAAAGAAAAACTAGGAAGATAGCGACAGAGAGAAAGAAAAACTAGGAAGATAGCGACAGAGAGAAAGAAAAACTAGGAAGATAGCGACAGAGAGAAAGAAAGGGGGGGCAGAAAGAGGTAAAGATAGATAATGATAGGGCAGGATGGTGGTAGAGATTGAGTTAGAGAGATAGATAGGGAAAGAGAGTGAGAGAGGTAAAGATAGATAATGATAGGGCAGGATGGTGGTAGAGATTGAGTTAGAGAGATAGATAGGGAAAGAGAGTGAGAGAGGTAAAGATAGATAATGATAGGGCAGGATGGTGGTAGAGAATGAGTTAGAGCGATAGATAGGGAAAGAGAGTGAGAGAGGTAAAGATAGATAATGATAGGGCAGGATGGTGGTAGAGAATGAGTTAGAGAGATAGATAGGGAAAGAGAGTGAGAGAGGTAAAGATAGATAATGATAGGGCAGGATGGTGGTAGAGTTTGAGTTAGAGAGATAGATAGGGAAAGAGAGTGAGAGAGGTAAAGATAGATAATGATAGGGCAGGATGGTGGTAGAGAATGAGTTAGAGAGATAGATAGGGAAAGAGAGTGAGAGAGGTAAAGATAGATAATGATAGGGCAGGATGGTGGTAGAGTTTGAGTTAGAGAGATAGAGAGGGAAAGAGAGTGAGAGAGGTAAAGATAGATAATGATAGGGCAGGATGGTGGTAGAGATTGAGTTAGAGAGATAGATGGGGAAAGAGAGTGAGAGAGGTAAAGAGAGGCGGGGTAGTCCAGAGGTTCCCTGAGCAGTGTTAGTCATGCAGGATCCTCCCCCTCCAGTCTCCCACATGGGGGTGTTATCTCTGGGGACCAGCCTTGCCAGGGGGTAGACTGCTGCTGGTGGGCACACAGAGGTAGGCACACAGAGCAGCCATGGTAGACAGGGGGCTGGAGAAGCCAGCGTGGGCCCCAGTATGGAACTATGACTAGGCAAACACACTCATGCAAAAAAAAAAAAAAAAAACTCCAACACCGTATTTGACAAACCTTCAAAATCGGAAGCAAATTGAAATCCTTTTTTTGTACTTTTACAGCTTTTAAGATATATCCAATTGGTAGTTACAGTCTTGTCCCATCACTGCAACTCCCATACGGACTCGGGTGAGAGCGACACGTCCTCCGAAAGGCCCGCTGCTTCTTAACACACTGCTCGCTTAACCCGGAAGCCAGCCGCACCAATGTGTAGGAGGAAACACCATTCAGCTGGTGACTGAAGTCAGCTTGCAGGCACCCGGGCCCACTACAAGGAGTCGCTAGAGCGCGATGGGAAAAGGAAATCCTGGTAGGCCAAACCCTCGTCTAACTCGGTGAACGCTGGGCAAATTGTGCTTTCCCTCAAGGTTCTCCCGATCATGGCCGGTTGTGATACAGCCCGGGATCGAACCAGAGTCTGTAGTGATGCCTCTAGCACTGAGATGCAATGCCTTAGATTGCTGCTTCACTCGGGAGGCCACAAATTGAAATTCGACTTATGTGAAAGTTAGGATTAGCCCCAAAGACAACAATAACTTCAAACTCCAAACAATAAGGTTATGACACAAAATGTCTGACTCTTCCCCTAGTGCATCAATTCAATCAGACTGATTTAAAACATAGAGCTGTCCATTCTAGCCACTATTTCTATGTTCTAACCTGTGGGTAACATGAACATCCTCCCTCTCTCCACTCCTCCAAACCCGGCAGACTGGATCCCACCCTCACTCATACCTAATCACCACCACTCCCTGGGAATCCCAATCCCTGTTAGAAAAACACCCTGTCTGTTAAGACCCTCTTGGAGAGCCGCCACACAACGTGAGCCTGGTCCAACAGGAGCCTGGTCTCATACTGCTGCCGTACTGTGTATGTGTGTGTGTTGTGTGTGTTGTGTGTGTGTCTGTGTGCGTGGCAGAAAGTGAGAGTAATAGTGATAATAAGAGCTAGTACAAGTGTTTAAGGAAGATTAGGAGGAGAAGCTGGGAGCAGAGAGAGATGGGGAGGAGAGAGAGGGAAAGAGACATGGAACTCTATGGGATGCCTGCTCCTCTTCCTACTCCTACCCCATGGGCTTGTATTAATGATAGCGGAGAGAGAGAGAAACAGAGGCAGAGAGAGACAGAGTGAAAGGAAAGACATAAAGAGAGGGAGAGAGAGCAAACGGATTGAGGTCTTGACCACAGATGGTGTGAGCTTTGGACAGAGGAAGGTGACTGTGACTGGTGCCCAGCTTATTGCCAGATTGGGGAGCCTGTTTATGTTGGTGTGTGTTGTGTCTGTACGTGTGCACTGTTACATCTGTGTTTAATGCATGTGTGTGTACATGCAAGAGTTTCTGTGTTTGTCTACTCACGTTGTACATGTTTGTTTGTGTGTGTGTGTGTTTGTGGTGCCAAAGCGTTCCTCTGTGTCCGGCACACGTTGGCCACAGGGACCTGCCTGGTTGCCAGGCACACGTTGACCACAGGGTCCTGCCTGGTTGCCAGGCACACGTTGGCCACAGGGTCCTGCCTGGTTGCCAGGCACACGTTGGCCACAGGGACCTGCCTGGTTGCCAGGCACACGTTGGCCACAGGGTCCTGCCTGGTTGCCAGGCACACGTTGGCCACAGGGTCCTGCCTGGTTGCCAGGCACACGTTGGCCACAGGGACCTGCCTGGTTGCCAGGCACACGTTGGCCACAGGGTCCTGCCTGGTTGCCAGGCACACGTTGGCCACAGGGACCTGCCTGGTTGCACACATTGGCCACCATGTCCTGCCTG